>NC_056736.1:480400000-480520000 GCF_019279795.1 Protopterus annectens | reverse complement strand
TATTACCATACAATCAATATCTCCTACAATAGGGAATCACAGATTCAAGCACTCTGAGTCTTTATTTTATGCGTATTTGTTGTTCCTCTCTTGCATTGATACTACCACAGCTAAAGCACAAAGCAAACAGTATATTATTTGCCTCACAGGTAAAACAACAGCAGTGTGGCAGTATATATTCTGCTCACACTGCTGTTCTCAGCTCAGTCTGTTCTCATTTTTGCACAACTGAAAACATAAAAATTCTATACAACTTAAAACTGTTTCTAATGCCTCATTAATCTTTTTTTTTTCTTAGCACTGCAGATTACTACCACACCTGTATGCCTTTTAATGGAAACTGATCTTCGTAAGAGCATTCACTCAATTTATTGATTCGTGTTTGCAGAAAAGTGAGGTCTGCATCAGTTCATACCTAATAATCCTTTTGTCAGCAATAAGAGTCACCTAATACACTTGTCATCTTATACTCAGGCATAGAATCACATATTAGGAGTTAATGTGTAATAAAAGAACAAGATGATGTGAAACTGATCACAGAAATGTGCAGTTAACTGAAAATCCACTAGTGAATTAATTGAATATTAATTTCAGTAGAAAATTTGTAGGTTATAATCCAGTACTGACAATATGTTCAATTTGATATTTTAAATAAATACTTACTACATGACCCCTTAGGGGAAAAGTGGCACCCTTATGTAAGAAAAAAAAACAACCTCAAAAATCTATGTCTATGAGGTAAATCATAAGAAATGCCAAATAGATGAAACTGGTGGAAATAATCTCGGTGCCTACTTTGAAAAGGAGCTTATAAAAACTCTTAACATTCTAAAGAAATATAGCTCTGTTATTTTCTGTGTCTACAAACCAGACTACAAGTTTAAAAGATGGTTAACCATGATAAATCTAATGTGAGATTCCAAAAGGTGCTGTGTAGTATTTCAGAGGTTCAGAGCTATCATAAAAAAATACCCTGAGCAAAACATCCAGATATACACCTTGGAATTACAATATACCAGGGGGTGGATGCCTAGCTTCTATCAGACTCCAGGTTGCAATCACAGATCCTTCTAAGGAATGCTATAAAATGCACATGGTAAAGGATTTAAAACAACATGCTGTGTCAATGAACCCCACACCTATGCATACTGAAGGATGCAGTCTGAGTCACCCCTGTCCTACCATGTAGCCTCCAATGGTCCCTGAACACATTCAACACAAGAACTGTGCTTTGTCAGTGATATGTTTGCAACAATGTAAATAATGTTTTCAATACTTAATGTAATAATTGTTCTTATCCTTGTAAATGTGTGTTCAGGCTTACTGTACTATCATACATAAACATTTTACTTAACCTGCATTTAACTCAGTTCAATTTATATTCTGTATTTTGTCTTTGTGCTCAGGTCGTAGCTGAAAATGGTCTTTAGACAGCCCGCTTATCCATTTGCCAAATATACATGCATACATACATTCTTGATTCCCAGCTAGAACGTCTTCTGTGTGGAGGCATAAGTGAATGGGGCATGCCTTCGTTGAAGGTTGTGCATCAGGGCTGGTAACCCGGTACGTAAAAATCCACTACCAATCATTAGCAGACCGGAGTTCCGCTGTGGCGACCCCTAACCGGGAAAAGCCGAAAGACACAAACAAACAAACAAACATACATTCAGAAATAAATAAATAAATGCATACATACATAAATAAATAAATAAAATGAAACTTGATAGAGTCACCTGAAGGTTTTATTTTACTACTGCATACATGGTGGGTAAAAATTTAGCATGCATTCAGTATTGGAGCTGCCATGTAATATGTGGCATTTTGTAGTGAAATGCTCCTATAACACTGCTCAAGTTTAGTTAAAAAGGGAAATATGCATCACCATCATCATCTGCTATAAAACTGGAAATTCATACCCTGGGATTCATGAAGCTTGCGCCAGGCGCAGGCATAGCGTAGGCGGTCTAATGCCAAATATGGCCACCGAGCGATTCAGGTACGATCCGATTCCACGTGCACTACCAGCATACGCCAGAGCTGCGCAGCTCTCGGCGCATGTATGCTAATCATCCCATGCACAGTAGTGCAGCATGCAAATGAAGGTACATAGCGATTCATGAAGTGGTGCAGGCGTAGCATAAGCAAACAGAAATGTAAACTAAAACAACAGTTTACATTTTTTTCAAACAGAACATTGGAGCCATGAAAGCGGACCAAACTTACGTATTACAAAGTTAACATATGCCAATGGCTAAACATACAGCCAATGGCATAAAAAAACATGCACAACACATAAAAAATAACATTTAATGTCATGGCCACACTAACGCAAAGTACAACCACAGGACATGTGTGCGCAAATGGGAACACAAGGAAAATATATATAGATGTCATAAAACTACAATGTAACACAAATCATGATTTCCCCATAATAGTCAATGGTATGCATGCTACACCACAACCAAGGAGCAAGGGTTGTTAAGGGTCTGTGACAGTGTTCAGCGTGGTAACTATGAATTAGTAGTCAATGCCATGCAAATGAGGCAAGTAATACTGAATCGCAAATGCCTTTCTGCCATAAGGCTGTACCACATGGCGAAGCAGTATAACACTGAGGAGTGGCCTGGAGGTATACATGACATCAGCAGAGGGGTGTGCCACCGTAGCTGTAAGCAAATTGGAGCATTGCTAATCTGGGTTGCCCATTGCTAAGCAAAGCCGCAGGATAGGGGTGTTGTTGTAGCCATAGCTTTGCTTATCTGAGAGCACACAAGGTGACCAAAAGCGCATGTGTACACGGATGACAACGCACCCAAAATCTGGTAAATGGCTGTGCACGGCGCGCACCACAGCTGAAACAGGAAGGTTATGGGAAGACAATAAGGAAATGCTGCAGTAGGTTAATTGGAGTACAACTGAGTAATTAACGACTATTAACTCACAGTGGACCATTGATGGTAGCTAACAAAGCTGCTAGCAGCAACCTGCAGAACAGGAAAGGGGAGGTGCCAGATTGCAAAGAAAAGAGAACTCTCACAGCAGAGCAAAGCAAATGTGCAGTAGATCGGCTACAGAACACATTTCACAACACAACCCTGGGTTGGGAAAGCACAAAACAAGAAAGCAGGCTGCTGGATGCATGCCTGACAATGGGAGGGGAGTCAGATTGAAAAGTGAAGGCAAGGGCAAGAGATGATCCACGGCAGCCAAATGTAATTCAACACCAAAGGCACCACAATAGCAGTACCTGTGGTAAAACACATAAGTAAGATACCCTGCAGCTCGGATTGTACATGCACACTCTATGACATCATCAGCTTCCAAAGCACAATAGTATAAAGTGTGAAGGCACCTCACACACACTCGTGTATTCCCAAACACTGCACCATCGGTGTAAACAGATGGGGAACTTTTACAATGTACATGTTGGGAGCTGCCATAGCTGTGATTCATCAGCATGTGTTGGAGACTGAAGGTGGTGTGGAGGATGATGCTGACAACCACCTCAGGCACCGGAGGAGGAGAAGAGTGTTCAGACCAAGGGTAACCTACCAGGGGCTAGATGATCTCGAGATAGCAGAGCTTTACAGGGTGGACAGGGACATCATACAGCAAATCATTGAGCTGTGCCGGCCACACCTCAGAGCCAGAAACAACAGAGGGGAGCCCATCCCAGTGGACAAGAAGGTATGTATAAGCTTGAGAATACTAGCCACAGCTACCTTTCAAAGGCCAACTGGAGATATCATGGGGATCTCACAGGCATCAGCATCCAGGGTAGTCCACCAGTTCCTGGATGCCATGTTACCACATGCCAATGAGCATATATACTTCCCCCGAACTCAGGAGGAGTTGGCCAGCAATATGCGCCTCTTCCACCATGTGACAGACTACCCGGAGGTACTGGGTGCAATAGACTGCCCACACATACATATCAAGTCACCACCCGGTGAGCATGGTAGGTGCTACATAAACCGCAAGGGATACCACTCCATCAACTGCCAGGTCATGTCCAATGCCCAGGCCATTATCATGGATGTGTGTGCTGGCAGCCCTGGAAGCTACCATGACTCCCACATCTGGCATGCCTCACAGCTGTACCAGGTATTTGTCAGGGGGGACATCCCATATGGCCACCTTGTGGGGATGCTGGCTATGTACTGGAGCTGTGGATGATGCCTCCCATCAGAAATGCACACACACCCATGCAAGAACGCCATAATGAGGCACACGCACAAACCAGAATCATCATAGAGGCGTGTTTGGGATGCTGAAATCACGGTTCCGCTGCTTCGACATATCTGGTGGAGCCTTGCAGTACTCTCTAGGTACTTGTGCCCACATCTTCATAGTATGTGCCATGCTACATAATATGATCCTGCGGAAACAGCTGCAACAGGGACATAATGGTGAACACCCTCACAGCCCACCGCAATTGCAAAGGGCACCACAGGCACAGAGGGATTCAGACCACGAACACCCTGTGCCAGCCCCAGTAGGCAGACGGAAGCATGCCCAGTATGTCCATGCCTTGGCAAAGAGGGAACGTATAGCACATACACTGACAGGGTAGGCCCCTATGGACTGACACACTTCTCCACCTGCACACACAGTAAAATGGATGGCACACACATACGACAACCTGTAAATTTTCATGTATAGGTGGTCTACTGTGTGCATCCTACATAGGCAGCCCTCAACTATTGCACACACAACTGCTATTTCCACAAGGTAAGTCACTACCTGAACAATAAATTAAGCTAACAGCATGTGTTGATACTGTATGTATAGGTTCCTAGGTACATTGGTAGGTACATGCCTAATTGTCAGAGGCCATTCATAAGCCTAGCCAAAATGTGTCTGCTGTCGCCACCCCATTGATTAACTAACTATCCCTCTGTGGAACAGAGCCAATTGTGGGATCCCTGGGGTGTAACCACTGTTCCCCACCCACTCTGCAAGGATTCCCTGGTGTGTTAATGAGGGGCTCCATATAATGTAATCAGGGATGTAGTTCCAAAGCATGGGGAGTACCCATGACAGGTATCTGTCACCCCAGCATTCTCCAGTTATGGTTGTGGCAAGGTGTAGCACATTACAGTGTGTGGCTCACTGTGACATGGATTCCCATAGCTGGAGCACATCCATTACGCATCACATGGACACACCATTAATAGGTATCATCCATATGTAAACTAACTGAGTTACACATTTGTTTGCAGTATGGAGGAACAGCTGTAGTATAGTCTACATACTAAACACCATAACACTTGTACATATCCCAGATGCCCCAGTGGTAAAGCCACTGACTGCCTCGTGCATGGTCCTGGTTCCACAACCTGCAAGGGCTGTTATGTAATTCTGATGTCCCGAATAATGGATGTTGGATGCAGATATTTAGAGCACGTTTAAGCACATGTTAGCGGGTTTTTGCACCGGTAAGTGCTGGTAAGCGTCATTTAAACATGACTACATGGATATACACAACACAGGTCTAACCTTTGCTGAATATCGCACAGATCATGGGCAAAGTTGCCCAGAACCACTGAAATGTGTGTTATTTACCCTTGTACTAATAGTGCCTGCTCTGAGAGGTAAAACGACCACTGCCAGGAGAAGAACACGCAACCATGTACACAGTCTTCACAATAACCTACCACTAAGCTACCTGAGATGTACCAATGGCAGGTGTGTATTGTGACAGGTTAAAACACAAAAGGGCAGACTACGGGAAATAGTATACACCGCCATGTACCCAACAAAAAGTGTATTCTCTCTCTCTCTCTCTCTCTATATATATATATATATATATATATATATATATATATATATATATATATATAGAGAGAGAGAGAGACAGAAAGGGTGATAGAGAGGTATGTGTAGATATATATAGCTATACATATATATGCAAATATATAGATAGGTTAACAACATCTACACAACCATGGAGGTACATATAAATAGGATACTACCAAATACCGAATGCTTCACATACCGACACGTGTAATTAAGAGGCTTAAAGACCGAAAGACCACAGTACTGGAACACCAGAACCATGAGTACTATTATCACGATGTTAAGGGACATTTAGTTAGTGCTTTTGGTGCTGCGGTTCAGGTAGGTACTGTGTTTAAGTGTGTTTCTGATTGCTGTAGTGTGTGTAAGTGTGTGTTCTGACTGTGGTGTGCATTGCCGGGGGACTGTAATGTGTGTGTGTGTGGGTCTGCTTCATGTGTCTGTTTGTGCTATCTCGGAGGTAGATTATTAAAGTAGGTGTGGTGTGGGAGGTGCAGCCACCCACATGGGGTGTGTATGAGGGCATGGCCACCTGGCCATACGTAGTGTAGGATGGTTTGTTTGGATGTGATGGGTAGCAGTGTGTCTGTGTGTGCTTGTGTGTTCTGTGTTTGTGTTAGTTCTGGGAGTTTGACTGTTGCGAGTTTGAGTGTTCGGTATTGTGAGGTCTGGGAGTCCGGGAACGGTAATGTGGTCGCTGGAAGTGTGTGCATTCCTGAATCTCTGCATATGCCGTATATAGCAGTAGAAGTCTTCAAATATGTGCATAACATGGACCATAGCAATCACACATTCCGCCACGACCGAACATTATGAACAAAGGATATGGAGAGTATATATGTCTATACACTATTACAAATATATGCTATGGACATGAGCCAAAGATAAGGTTACCACCTGTCCCACCTTGCGAGGGGCAGTCCCTCTATGTGCTTTGGAGTCCTGACCAAAATGAGTACAAATAGAAATGTCCTACAATCTCAAGACATTTGGCATGTTCCACATTTAATGTAATTGTTGCATAAAATAGTCATCTGTATCTAAAATACCTACATGTAACAAGAAACAGGATAAGCAAGTAAACTGCTACAAGAATATAAGCTTTTATATAGGCATATATGTAAAGTTCTATACTTTGTACTGACCGTGGGTATGTGTTGGCCTCTAAAATCCGATGTGTGTCCTGCAAATGTCCCACTATGGCCATTTGAAAAGGTGGCAACCCAAGCCAAAGAGGTGCAGTCACCAACACAACTCCAATGAGTGCAAATATCTGTGACAGAAATACATGAGACAGCTTTCATGTAGCAACATTTCATTTCATACCGATGTATTTCCGAAGGGATTGAAGGACCAACATCACCTGCGTGCTCTACAGGAACCCATTAACAATGGCTTAATGAATAAGCCAGCAATTACCATAGTCTACTAAAGGATAGGTCTTCAAATAGGGAAGGAGCCCTCACACACATATTGAATATGTATAAATGCAGTTCCTACACACCTGCATCTGCTATGTACACCCACCTACATCTTCCTCACTCCCGAAACAATTGCAATACAGACTGTAATAAGATCACAAACATCCACTCACTCTATGACATCTGCAGAAGCCTTAACATACCTTGTCAGAGACACACTATAATGGCCCTATGTGAAATTGTTGCTGTTGTACAATGGAACAGACGCCAATGTTACAGGGTTTGGTTGCAATAATCCCGTATCAGATGGCTGATATAACAGCTAGACTCACATGTAGAACAACATCCTCTAGCCATTACACACAATCCACGGGGGCCATTAAGTTAATATATCTCTGTGTGTCTCCATATAGCTGTTGCAATTCATCCCAAACAACACATCCAGGCCGTCTTCCTCAAAGGTAGGGCAAAGGGACAAGGCCCAAGTGGAGTATTCAATTATACCCCACTGTTGCCATGTCATTGGCTAATGGAGTAGCTGCACAGCTGATGTGCATGTAATCATCTACTCTGGAACACCAATTGGTGGCAGGATACCACATGTTACTGATATCTAAGTATAAAAGGATGGCTTGTCATACATTCAAACTGTATGTACATACCAGAAAAACATTACAACAGAAAATTAATAGGAATTATATTATCATCAACTTGGGATACTAATAAGGTATGTTGAACACTCAGTATGTTAGTGTATGTAGTATCTGTTCTGTAATAATTAAAGTGTACGCAATGCATATAGTGGGAAAAAGTATTATGTAGTGATGTATTGTTGAGCATAGTAACACACACAGAAATTGTGTGTACTGCTGTGGGCCACAAGGTAAAAACCTCATACACCACAAAGGATGCTATATAAGGACTTTAAACACAACAATTCCACTCCAGCCTGTCAGTGGCAGGGTTTGTCCAACAAGTATGTGCCATAACAGGGGATAGTATATGTTGATATACTGTAACAGTAGGCATATGTATGGGCGTATAACTGAGAATAACATATCTAAGGTGGTCCTGCTGTGCAATTATGTTTTGCATTGTGGGATATTGTGGCAAAAATGTGAAATGTACAGTATTGTAGGTAGATATGTCTAACATTTTACATAGCATTACTGTTATGTTATGCAAACATCAGGTATGTCTATTGGCATGTACAATACACAATAACAGAATACATATGACTTGTAGTCACCAGACAGTGTATCAGCATGATAGCTAATTGAAATGGAAGAGCTAGTCAATTATCCATGCACAAAGGACATATAATAGCTTAATAGGTTCACAGTTAGGTACTATGCTGTCTGGCCAAGGCCATTCGTAAGCCTAACTTACAGTGTTTTCACTTGCGGCACCTCCCTAGGTTAGTGTCCTGTGCCTGTGAACAGCAGAGCCATTCATTTCCTGCACCTCTGTACAGCAGAGCCACTGCAGTGATCCCTGGTGTACATGTCTGTCTCCCATCCACCAATCGAGGTATCTCTTGAAGAGTGCTAGCGAGGGTCCCTGCCTGATGTACATAGGAATCATGTTCCAAAGAATGGTGAGTGTCCGGGTCAGCAATGTATCCCTCCAGCACGTCCTAGTCATAGTTCCATTTAGGTACATATCCCAGAGCATGTGGCTCTCAGTGGCTTTTGCTTATGTGGAGCATATCCATCAATATTGTTTTGGACATGGGCCTTGTATGTTCAGCAGAGATTACCTCTGAGTATGTGCTATGCAAACGAGTACAGTTGGGGTTTCTGTAGTTGGGCTGCATACGTCATCCTTCAGAGGTCAGTATTCCTCTTGGTGTGGTAATGTTGTGGTATTTAAAGCCGTTGCTGTTGTCTCATAAGGCACATCCCAAATGGGGTGTTGTACCCTTTAATGCGTTTCATAAGTCATGAGTAGAGTCGCACAATGGCTGCTTTTCTTCTGGCTACAAACCCATTAGAGATTAGTGTGGCCACAGATTAGGATATCCACACCACCTTGGCAATACGGTTATAGGTTCATAGGTTCATAGGCTCATACTAGGCTATCTGCCCTAGGGCATTTATAAGCCTAGCCAGAGTGTTTGGCTTTCGCCACCCATTTTAAATGAATTTTGCTATGCCCTTTTTCGAGGTTAGTATACTGTGCCTCTGTCTAACAGTGACACAGAAGTGATACCTGGGATAAACCTACGATCTCTCATCCACTCAACAAGATTCCTCTTGAAGAGAGTCAATGAGGGACTCTGCCTAACCTGGACTGGGATTTTATTCCAGAGTGAAGGGAGCCTCTGGGTTATGAATCTGTCCCTCCAGCATGTCCTATTTATTTCAGTGCTGAGGTTCAAGTCTCTCGGCGTGTAGCTCGATGGGATTTGGATTTTCTGAGGTGCAGCATGTCCATTAATTCGGGTTGGACATGGCTTTATACATCAGGCACAGATCGCCTCTGAGCAGGCGGTATGCCACTGAGTAGAGCTGGAGTTTCTTTAACCGGGCAGCATATGGCATCTGTTTGAGCCCTTTGATCCTCTTGGTGAGGTACTTTTGGGGTCTTTCCAGTTGCTGCAGGTGTCTGGTAAGGTACATCCCAAAAGGGCATTGTACTCAATTATGGGCCTGATGAGGGATGAGTAAAGAGGCATGATGACCTCCCTGATCTAGATGTGAATCCCTTCATGATTAGGTGGGCTATATAATATGTTTTTCTAACCACTTTGGCCACGTGGTTTCAAATGAGAGATTGCTATCAACTTGAGTCCCCAGGTCCCTAATTACTTCTTCCATACTTAATGGATTACCACCTATGTGGTAATTTGTGGGCACTGTTTTTGCCAAAGGGATGACTATACACTTTTGGCATTTAGCTTGAGGCCATGGCTCTGGCACCAGTTGTCTGTTTCTATGAGGCCCTTTTGTAGGATGCTTGTGTCAGCTGGAGAGTCGATTATGGCACCTAGTTTGCAGTCATCTGTGAACTTGGTCAGCCACAGTCCTTCCGTGTTGGCCTGTACCTCCGTGAAATATATACCGAACAAGAGAGGTCCCAGGACTGAGCCTTGTGGGATGCCACTTGTAACTGGTTTGGAGTCTGACATGGCTCCAGCAATTCTAACCATGTGGGTTCTGTCCTTGAGCCAGTTTGCAACCCATCTAGTGACATAGGGGTTTATATTTAAGCTGGTGAGCTTATCTATAATGCCCAAGTGGGGTATTGTATCGAAGGCTTTGCGAGGTCCAGGTAGGCTGTGTGGACCACCTTCCCCTCGTCAATGGCCTTGGTGACTGTTTCAAAGAAATCAACCAGGTTTAAGAGGCAGGATCTGCCCTTAACAAAGCTGAACTGGGTAGGATCCAGTGTCTGTAGGTCCCCAATATCTTTATTTATGAGGTCCATGATGATCCTTTCCATAGCTTTGCAGACCAAGCTAGTCAGGCTTATGGGGCGATAGTTTCCAGGATCTGTTGAGGAACCACCTTTGTGGAGAGGGTCCACTGTTGCTGTACACCACTCTTTGGGTACTTATCCTATAGTAAGGCTGAGATTGAACAGCAGTTTTATGTTTGGGTTTAGCTCTTCTTGGAGTTCATGTAGGATGCAGCCTGGGACACCGTCTGGTTCCATTGATGCTGTGTTTTTTGCTTTGGAGAGGGCAACTCTTACCTGAGCATCTGAGAAGTCAGGGGGGAAGCACTCTGCTGCCATAGATATTTGCCCTTTTGGTGGGGGGGAAGTTTGCACTGTACCTGTCAGCTAGGATGTTGGCAATGTCTGTGGGTTGTGTATTTTTGTCATTTTGGACTAATTCTGAGCATATCTGGGAATTCCCACCCAGGTTCCTAACATAACTAAAGAAAGCCTTGTGATTATCCTTAGTGTCCTGTGCAATTTTTCTCGAAGCTGGCCTTAGACGATTTTATGAGTGCCTGTAGTTTTTGCTAATACTGATCAGAGATGCCTTCCCTTTTTGGGATTTTGCTCTATCATGTAGTAGCTTCCTCCTTCTATTGTATAGTTTGTTTATGGCTGGGGTCCACCAGACAGGATGCCTAACTTTGGAGGATTGGGTCTTGGTTTTATTTGGGATTGCATGATCCATGCATTCCTGAAGGTGTTCATAGAATCGTTTATAAAGGATTCTGCAGTCTGGGCCATGTATTTCCACAGGCCCGGGGCTTTGAAGGATTCCACCTCGGTTTTGAGGAGTGTGAAATTTGCTTTAGAGAAGTTTTTCACTGTGGTTTTCTGGGCAGGGGGGGTCGAGATGTGAATATCCAGTGAGATTAGTTTATGGTCTGATCTTACCAGTGAGGGATACACTTCTGGTCTGGAGCATAGAGTCCCCATGTTGGTGATGATCAGGTCCAGTATGTTTTCCCCTCTTGTGGGAGTGGTAACAAGTTGTTCCATAGCATTTGAGTTTATAAATTCTAGGAACCTTTGGGCTAGGGTGTTGGAGCTAGAGTAATGCTCCCAGTCTATGTTTGGGTAGTTGAAGTCTTCCAATATAATGGTGTTTGGAGAGACCTTCATATTTTCCAGTGTTCTCAGGAAGGCCGAGTGGGGTTCCTGGATTTGGGAGGGTGGTCTGTAGCAGGCTATAAACTGGAAGGCAGTTTTACCCACTGTTAGTTGCACATGGATAGTCTCTGATGCTTCATGCTGTGCCACCAACCTGGAGGTGTGGGTATCTTTGATGAATATTGATAAGCCCCCTCCTTTTGTGGTTCGGTCCAAGTTTTGGGGCTGAAAAGCATGGTATGTGGTATAACCTGGTAGTGCTGGGGTGCTCTTGGGAGGCTTGAACCAGGTTTCTGTTACTGCACAGATATCAATGTTCTCCATGCTAAGAGAGTTTCGAGTGTGTGCATCTTGAGGTTTAGACTTCTGGCATTGAGTCGCATTACTCTTAGTTTCTTATCCCTTGTGATACCTATGGAGGTGGGTTTGTCTTTTGAGCCTTGCCTAAAAAAGGCACTATGGGGGTGGCAAGAGCCTTTGCCAATATCCAAAAGCCCAGGGGTGACAGGTGCAAGCCGTCTCTAGCGAAGCATTGTGGCTTGTCGAGCATGTCATCCCAGGCTGACAGGCATTGGATCCCCTTTGAATGACACCAATACTTAAGCCAATTGTTGAAATTGATCATCTTGTCTTCATATTGTGGCATCATTCTTGGTGAGGGTAAGATGCTACTCAAGGTCAGGGTCATACCGGCCTGGGCTACATGCTCAGAGAGCTCCTCTATGTCTCTTTTCATGTAGTCCAGGAGAGGTCGTCTCAGGTCATTCACACCAGTATGGACAATGACTGAGTCATATTTGTACTTGCCTTGGAGTGACCTGAGTGCTTGTGTTATGTGGCGGATCCTAGCGCCTGACAGGCAGCTCACCGTGACCTTCTCCTTGTTCAGCCTGGTGAGGGGGACGTCAGTGTGCCTGATGATAGAGTCACCTATTACAAGTGTATCAGGTGTGTTGTTTAGCCTTAAGGGCTGTGACTGTTCGGCACACTGGCTTTATGAGCTATGTGTTGCATGTGTTTTGTTTTGGGGTAGCGGTTGCTTGGGTGTCTGCTTTGGAGGTCTCTGCTGCTTAGGCAGATTTATATTTAGAGCCTCCGAATATGTTTTTGTGTGTTTATGTGTTTGGTTTGCTGTCGTGGTAGGTCTATGTGAGACTGGAATTGTAGTGAGTGTGGTTTCCTTCTCCTCCTGACTGGTTACGCCAGTACTGAGTTGAGAGAGATTAGCCTGCAGTTTGGCTATATGGTTGCATCTCTCATATGTGTTGGAATTTGTTGGGAGGAGGAGAGGGTTGTCTATGTACATGAGGCAGTTGTAACATTGCCTCAAGATTCCCAGATTCTTCAGCTGGACCAGAGAGGAGATTGACAACTGACCTTTGGACATGCTAGAATAGTATTGGGAATTCCTTTATAACTGAAAAAAGGGCCAGCGGGGAACAAGGTACTCAAGGGGAGTTTGTGAGGGTGTAGTGCTTTTAATTTTTTAGTGCTGACTTATATAATTGCTTTAGTGAGCAAGTGCCAGGCTTTAGAGTAGGAATAGGGTGTTTATTATGAGAACTAGATCAGTTCTAAGGGAAAAAGTGAAGAGCAGACTTTGTGGAGCCGGGAGTGGTTTAAACCCAATTAAGTGGAGCTGCCCGATGCTGCGCTATCATAAAATCACAAGACAGCCAAAGCGGGTTTTATTCAGGGGGATTTGAAAAAGCTAGAAATTGGCCCAAAACAGCCAATAGACTACCAGATTCTTGTGCTAGGAACATTCCTCCAGGGATAGATAGGCTGCTGTAAGCTCCCCACTGCCACTGGTGAACAAAGAAGCCTCCCTTTATCCAAGAAAGGAAATGGGCAACACAGGAACTTTCCAAAGTCCAGAATACAGCAAAGCCTGTATTTGGACTACTCTAGGTCAGGAAAGATGGGAAACAAGGATAATTTTTTTGTTTTTTTTCTTTTTTGCAACAAACAGCAGGAAAATGCAATAAATATGTAACACAGGCTAGTGCACTTGAGTTTGTAGCCGCAACAGGTAAATGCAACAAACAGGACAAACTTTAAAAGTGCAGGTGCAAAAACAACTTTAAACAGTTTAAAACATTTCAAGAAGCAGAAATACTTGCAGTTTAGCTAGATCAGTCACCCAGGTAGTAGCAGGAAAAAAAAAAAACACTTTTATCAGGTTAGCAGTCGAGTGAATGCTATCTACTTGGGTTCTAAGATCCCTTATTACGTCTTATGTATGTAAGGGACTACCACCTATGTGACAGTCCACGGGTGATTGGTGTAATCCAAAGGGGATGTCTGCACCTTGTGACATGCAGCTTGAGGCCATGTTATTGACACCAGGTATCCATCCCAGTGACACCGTTATGGAGGGTGTCTGTATCAACGGGGGAATCAATCATGGCCCCTAGTTTGCAGTCGTCTGCAAACCTATTCAGGGTAAGTCTTCCTGTGCTAGCCTGTACCTCCGAGAAGCATATACCGAACATGAGGGGCCCTATGACCGAGGACTGGGAAACGCCAATTGTAACTGATTTACAGTAGGAACTAGGGTATGCTACCCTCACTGTGTGGGTTCTGTCCGTAAGCCACTTTGCATAACATCTCGTGATGTAGGGGTTAATGTGCAGGTGGATGTGTATATTGACAATACCAGAATGGGGAATGGTGTTTAAAGCCTTTGAGAGGTCAAGGTAGGCTATGCGGACCTCCTTGCCCTCATCTACTGCCTTAGTAACTGTCTCAAAGAACTCCACCAGGTTTAGGAGGTATGGACTAGCCCTAACAAATCCAAACTGGGTGGGATCAAAGATTTGGAGGCCGCCAATGTCTCTGTGAATGAGATCCATAATGATGTGCTCCATAGCCTTGCAGAACAGTCTAGTCAGGTGTATAGGGCAATAGTTCCCCTGGTCCATTGTGGCGCCACCTTTGTGGAGTGTGATAACTGTTGCTGTGTGCCATTCAGGGGCCACAATGCCTGATGCAAGGCTATTAGTGAATATGGTGTCCAAGTGGGGAGCCATTTAGTTCTGAAGTTCATAGAAATCGCAGCCTAAGATGTTGTACGGTCACATGGATGATGTGTTCCTGGCTTTAGAGAGTGCAGCTTTGAACTGCGTAGTTGTGATCGCAGGGACTCTGCATCGTTCCTGTATAGATATGGGCCCTTTAGGGTGTGAGAGGGGTGTAAAGTTAGCACTGAACCTATCTGCCAGGATGTTGACAATATCAGTCGGATCTGTAATGTTTGTGCCTTACTGCTGTATGTCAGAGCAGATGTGGGTATCGCTATCGAGAGTAGTGACATACCTCTAGAATGCTTTGTGGTAGTCCTTTCAAATTAGTTGCAGTTATGTTTATGTTGCTAGCTTTGGAGGATGTGATAAGGGATCTTAGATTCTTACTGAGGCTGACCAGGGAACTCCTCCAGCCATGGGATTGTACTCTGCTTTGTTACAGTCTCCTCCTTCTGTTGTACATTATGTCCATTGTAGTGGACCACCAGAGTGGCGTCTGTTTTCTGGTGGGTACTGTCATGGTTTTGTTTGGGATAGCATGATCCATGCAGTCGTGTAAGTGCTAATTAAGTGCAGTTGTGTATGATTCAGTGGTTGCAACTGTAATGTCCATCTGCACGGGTGTTATGACATTTACTACTGCTGTCATAAGAAGCCTGAAGTTGGCTTTGTAGAAATATTGTACTGTGTTTTCCATAAAGGGTGTGGTGCTGGGATGTGGATAACAAGTGTGATTAGCATACGTTCAGGTCTGACCAACGAGGAGATAACCCCAGGTGTGGAACACCAGTCACACATGTTGGTAATGACAAGGTCTAGGATATTGTTGGCCCTGGTGATGGTGTGGATAGGTTGATCCAGGTGATTGGAGGTTATGAATCCCAGAAAGCATTGGCCTAATGTGTCAGTACATGAGTAGGTATCCCAGTTAATGGTGGGGTAGTGTCAGTCACACATCAGTAGTGTCTGTTTGAACCCTACTTTCCAGTACATCAAGAAGTGAGGACCTTTAACCATGGGGTATGGTGTGAGATCTGTAGCAAGTTACAATTTGTATAGCAGTTATGGCCAGAGTTAGTTGCACTTGGATTACCTCTGATGCATTGTGCTAAGCAACCAGCCTGGAGGTGTGGATATCCTTGGGAAATATGGACACACCTCCACCATGGGTGTTCTGGTCCTGGTTACATGACTGAAAGGTGTGGTATGAGTAATAGCCTGGTAGTGCAGGGGTGCTCTCAGAAGCCTAGAAGCAAGTCCCAGTCACTGCACAGATATTGAAGTGGTCCATTACAAGGAGTGCCTCGGGTGAGTGCATTTGAGATGAAGACATCAAGCATTGAGTAGCATTACCCTCAGGTTTTGCTTGCCTGTTCCTGTTATGGTGGTGAATATGTTATTTGAACCATGCCTAAAACAGGCACTATAGGAGCAGAATGAGCCTTACCCGTTATCTGTAATCCCAGGGCCGACAGATGCAGGCCATCTGTGCCAAAGCATCGTGTTCTGTCGACCATGTCATTCAAAGCAGACAGATACTGGATACCCTTGAAATGACACCAGAAGCATAGCCAATTGTTGAAGTAAATCATTTTGTACTTGTACTGCGTTATCAGTCTGAACGATGGCCGAATGCTACTCATGGCTAGGGCGATACCTGCCTGGGCTACAAGATAGGAAAGCTATTCCATGTCTCTTTACATGTAGTCCAGGAAGGTACATCTCAGGGCATTCACACTAACATGGAGAATGACACAGTCATATTGTAGCTGTTGAGGAGTGACCTGAGTGCATAGGTTATGTTGTGGCTCCTGTTACCTGACAGGCAGCTGACAGTAACTACCACCTTGTGTAGCCTGCTGAGTGGGAATCAGTGTGACTGCCTATAGAATCACCTATGACTAGTGTTTTGGGTACGTTATATCACCCTATTGGCTGTGGTTAATGGGCACACTGAGTCTGTGGGCTATAAGTAATTGGTGTTGTGTTGGGGATGGGGGCTGCCTGCATTTCTGCTTTGGAGTTCTCTGCTGCCTAGACAGAGTAGTATTGAGAGGCTCTGAAAATGTTGTAGTCTTACTATGTGTGGCCTGTGGTGGTGGAGATGTAGTGAGACTATGTGATGAGTGTGGTGTGGTGCAAACGTTTAACATCCCCACATGATTGTCAGGTTCAGTCTGGGTTGGAGATAGCTTTACCTCCAGCATGGCTAGATATGTGCATCTCCCACAGGTTGTAGTGTTGTATGTTACGAGGGGAGTATTGACTTTGTACACAAGACAATTTCTATATTGCCTCATGATGCCCATATTCAATCATATAGACAGGCGATAACACTGGGAATTGACACTTGGTCATGCCTGAATATTTAACTATTTCACACTAGATATGTGAGGAAAGTGTGTACAAGAGCTGTTTTACTCTAAGCAAGTGGGAAATGTGAGTACAAACAGTGTTTGCCTGTAGGTAATGTGGAGGATTGAGTGCTATAGTAATTAGTAGCTCATGAAGTGCTTACATGTTCTGAACAAGTGCTGAGCATGAATAAGCAATACAGATAGGGTGTTGGATAACATAAACACGCTGCCCCCCCAACAGGTACACAATCACATATCCATGAACACTACAGAGCCCCTGGAACCATAACTATGATGGTACAAGGTGCACTCAGGGTGCATGGGACCTGTCCACATCCCTGGTTGTATCATACACATATGGCAAAACAGTTTGCTCTACACATACACATCATGTAAAACATAGCTTCATGCCAGTCTGTGAAAACACTGAATGGTGCACACCAACAGTTATCACAACCCACAAAGTGGAGACACCACTCATAATGGGAGGCACTGCACTACTACCCTGCTGAGTCTGGTCTGAAAGTCCATGAAACTTAATCAATGTATATGTTGTTAGCAGTACAGATGTAGATGACAGTATGGATGATTTCACACTGCATATCATACCTGTGACAGGTCATAGTACATCATCACCCATACTGTGTTCCACCTACACTCAGTATACTAGATGTACCTTTGTATGTCACAGGAGTGTTCTGCCATTGGACTGTTGACAGAACCAACACTACAAAAGGTGTCTGAGTAATATGTGCATATCACGCCAGTGACAGCTACAGTAAAACAGTGTTAATTCATTGTACTCCCCCTCATTGTATCCCATACCACACAGACAAATGAGAGGCATCTGCCTAAGTAAGTATGTGAATGGCTATGATCTAGGAGCAATAGCTGACTCAGTGTTGTGGACAACATACAGAAGGAGCATTGTGGGTGAGGTGTGTGACATATGTGCACAATCTGACAGCCGCATATTGCATTGTCACCGCTAGGTTAATAACCCTGTCCCCATGAACTACCACCTAGGCAGCAGTCAACATAATGGACACTGTGTGTAAGGGATGCTGCTGTGCAGTTTACCTCCCTGAGCTAGTGATGTCACCAAGCCTATTAGGTAGTCATAAGAGGCAACCCTAGTCATGACAGGGTGCTATCCATGAACATGGAGACCATTGTACAGCCATACACATCACTCAAGTGACCAATATCGGATCACATATCACCTTTAAGGGGTATTGGCCATGTTTGGATGGCCGACACCAGCCTTCACAATCCTCATCTCCACTATGTAGCATGATGCCTACCCTGCATAAAGACATGTCCAACACTGTGATGTTGGATATGCTACACGTACATATCCTGATCTGAAATACATACGATATGGACATCCACCTTGCTAGTACAAGGATCACCACAAGCTGGACAGATCCTTGTGCCATAAACATTACATACTCTTGCCATACTATGCAACCCTGTCCAGGAAAGCTGCACATTTCACCTCTATCAGACATGGTCTGATGACCGCATGGTAGATGTATCATTAACCGTGTGGATCAGTTATGTGGCACTGCTTCACCTGGCGCTGGAAACACGGCTGTCAGCTACAGCTAGGTAACCTTATATTCTAGGCTCATACATGGCCCAGGGCATACAGACTACTAGATGACCTTGGCCGTACATGCTATAGTTGATAACCATCCCTGCAAATACCATCAGGCTAGCCAGTGTCCCATGTATATCACATGTGTAACACAGGCGATGCGTGGCAGGATGTTGAACTGCTGTACAGTGCCGTGTAGATGTATATGGCAAAACACATGCATGTAAAGGCTTCCGTGTGCATGTCTGCATTGTCACAGGTCATGTCCATTAAGGCAGTGTATGTGTTTATATGTGACATATACACAGCATCAAGGTTGACAGCATTAATGTGGACACATCCAGGCATGTGCTGATAGGTAAGAACACCAGTACAGGCAAACAGACATGCCTACATCAAGACAGCATCCACATGGAGTATGAGCAATGTAATCAGGTGACACACATATATGGTGATAACATCCAATCCCCATTGGGTGTCACATGTGTGTGACACAAACATGTCAGTGGTGTCAGTGCCATGAAGATTTGCAAAGACAACTGTTTATATGTAATAAATGTGATACACATGTATGTGCAGCTGTATCTCTGTGCATCTCTGAGATACTGTGACCTGTCTCAATCATTATGTCTTCCAGATATGCTGCGAGCAAGGGTCCCAGCCTATACACACTTGGAGGATGAAGCCCTTATACCGTACCTCCATGACAACTATGATGTCCTGTTTAGCCATGTGCCACAGGATGCACAGCAGCAGGATGACCTGTGGCAGGAACTTCCCAGGAGGGTTAATGATGTGGGTGGCCATAACTGCACATACTAGCAGGTGCACAGACACTGTATGGACCTGATCAGATGTGCAAAACAGCGTGCAAATGCAATCGCAAGGGAACAAGGTGCAACAGGTGGTAAGCCACCAACCCAGCCCCCACTCACACGTACTGAGGAGCTACTGGCCAACCTGGGGACACCATCAGAACAGCATCCACAAGCCTTAGCTGACATCATGGAGGTGGGTGTCTCTCAACCACCGAGCCTGGAGTTGCCTGGTAAGTCACTACTGCACATATAACTATTATATCCCATATAGTTGCATGTGTCACTGTACAATATGTAATGTAACACCATATGCAAGGCATGTATACACACATGCTGCATACTATAGTATGCTACTCTGTGTTTGCACACATGTGCATACTCCATAGTATATCCTATTGTACTGGCAAATGTGTTAACATGCACATTGCACCCTGTAGCTGTCATACAGGCGTGGATAATGATCATACTGCTATGTCACCCCTATATAGGTACCTCTGGCATTCTGCTAAGACAGCAGGCTGTTGCAGGTGAGACAGTTATAAGTATCAGGCATGTTAATGCGCAGATCTATTCACCATGTGGCCAGTTAACACATGTACACATAATGTATGGTCTAGTCACAATATACAGGTCGCATCTGCAATTCATCACACTGGCTAACCATGTGCAATACTTACAAACTAAGTGAAACACCGACATGAAACCTCAAAAGCTGTCATTGCTAGATGTGTGGACAGCTGCGCATACATTGGTGGAGGTGTTGTTCAATGCAGGAACATGTACTACACATCAGAACTACACATGTGGGGTACACAGACACTACTACACAGTGAGCTTGAGTATGGGCAACCCACAGGATTCACCATTGGGGATTATGCCCCTGCTAGGAGAGCACACATTATGATGTGCCATCTGACATGTCCATGACATGTAGTCGGTCGGCTGCAACATTGTCTCACTATCCCATAAAACATACCCCACATACCAAACATATAATGCTTTGTCTGCATAACCCTGTGGACAGTGGAGTACATGACATCTATGGGTGTATGTCATATGGGGCAACACAGACATGTGAGATAGATGGTCATCACAACCGTTTGGCCAGCACATGTTCACACATGGCCATGGAGGATGGCCAGAGACCTGTAGCAGCACACAGCAGATGTGATGTGTTTGTGTGTCTGTTGTACCTTGGCTACACATGGTCCAACTATAGCCTTTGTTGAATGGTTATATTGCAGATACAGAACACTGGACATCCTACAGGCCTGTGCACAGCTTGTGGAGACGTAACATAATTCGACCACATAAGATATGTTGAACATCATGACTGTGTCACAGCATGACAGTAGTCACCTGTACAGCATCCACATACATACACAGACAACCATATCAGGCCACAGATACAGTACATTTCCCTTGCTGCTGTTGGACATCACTGTCAGCCATGCACCTCATGTGTGTTGTACACAAATGTCATGTGGGACATGGTGTATTGACAAGTCTGCCATGTGTGGACATGGTTGCCAGGCAGCTAAAATATGTTTGCAGATGTGCAGGGGTGTCATCCATTTGGCCTTTGGTGACCTGTGTCACACATTCCACATCATGGTTTAGTGTGTATACACCTCAGCGACGTGGGTCACAATCCACAGTATATATGTATTGTGTATGCACACAGTCATGGCTATGCACTGTGTCTGTAACTCACACTGTATAGCAATAGAGATGCCTCATGATTCCATGCAATGGCACTGTGTCTGTACTTCACACTGTATAGCAATATAGACGCTTCATAATACCCTTCAATGGTCATTCACATCTGCTAAATGTGTATTTTTATCTGTAGGGCGGACAGACAACACTGCAATGTGACACCATTACCCCACTGTATATGTGACAGGACACCATTGTGTTAAACATGTATGCATGTCAATGCACACATCAGCAGATTACATGTCATACTACATGGTAATGTCAAGGTCATATGCCACACATCAGCCATGTGTACTGTTAACCTGTGCTGCTCCACATGGTGTAACTCAGGGATGCATGCTTATTACCATGATAGTGTGAAATGCATGGCTTCTGCTATGACACATGCTTGCTGTTGTGTGCAACCTAGGGATGTATGATAACTACCACTATTATTATCTGAGCTGCATGCCATCTGCTGTATCACATGCATGTTGCATGCTTTCTGTCAAATCACATGCATGGAGTGTGTCTGTGTGTGCCCGTGTGTGTGTGTGTGTGTGTGTGTGTGTGTGTGTGTGTGTGTGTGTGTGTGTCTGTGTGTGTGTGTGTGTGTGTGTGTGTGTGTGTGTGTCTGTGTCTGTGTCTGTGTTTGTGTCTGTGTGTTTCTGTGTGTGTCTGTATTGTATTGTAGAGTCTTTGTTTGCCTTCACAGGTGATGTAGATGTGTTACCCTCCTGCAGTCCATCTGATGTTAGTGTCCCCACAGACTCTAGCAGTGATGATGAACATATGCTTGAGGCACAGGCAGGGTTGTCAGGGGCTGAATCTGTGCCATTGGTTGCCATTCCACCTATATCCCCCTCATCCCCGCACACAGATCTCATGCCAACACATACCCCATCACCAGTGGCCATAGAGGAAGGACAGTTGGCGTGTGGTAGCTTGGAACAGGAATGTGTGGTGGCTACGGAAGGTGTGTATTCACACCATTGTGTCAGGCAAATGACTGCATGTGGCCAGTGCTGCTCATAGGAGGAACTCTGGCCGACATGCCCCTGCAGGACAGAGCGTAGCATCCGGTGTCACCAGATGCATGTTTCAGGCCGTAATGGTGGCACAGGCACATGCTGAATGGCAGAACAGAGAAGGGCAGAGGCTTCAGAGGGCTGCTATCCATTCTTTAAATGACAACATCCAGGCACTGGCAAATGCTCAACAGCAGATTGCTGAGGTTTTGGACAGATGATTGGGTGACATGGTTGGAATCCTTGACTGTGGCATGACAATCCGCGAGTGTGAGCTGTCTGTGCTGGAATATCTGGTAGGAGTGAGGCGTAGGGCATGTGGATGTAGGCCAGGTACGTCACCTGGTGCAGATTTACGTGAACGAGCTACCTCACATGCCCGCTCCCATAGTGGCGGTAGCAGCAGCAGTGCAGCTGGTGCTTCGCTGTCCACACCAGGACACAGCAGGCCACGTGCACATGGCCCTGGATGGTCCCAATGGGGACATGGTTCCAGTGGACATGTGACATTGAACAGTACCCAATCTGCACCTCTGCCTGGTAGTGCCCGTGCAACACCTGGCAGGCACAGGTCACGTGGCTGTGGCTGGACACCGTGAGCTATAAAATCTGCTCTGTACAGTCTGGAGCTGTCAATAATACCCCTGTGTAGGCCAGACACATGACAGAACTGTGTGCACACATACACGCACACACCAGAAACATCTGTAGGGCACCGCAAGACTCACATGCATAACAACCACACATGGCCAGTTAGATCACAGGCCCTAACCCACACACATGATGTCATCCACTGGTGCAGCCTAGGTCCCTGGCAAACATTATCACCCTGTGCATATGATGATGCCTGTGCTGCATCCCTGTCATCCACACCATCGGTGCAGGGACATGCTCATATGGTCTGATACACAGGGTGAACAGAATAGGGAGATAAGTGTAGATTACAATTGTTGTGTACTGTTGACATGCAGCAGACATACCATGTAGTACAGGTTTAGAATGCATTGCTTTCTGTTCACAGTATGTGTCTTGGTAACAACAGTAACAGCATGTTGGTCATGATGTCCTGCTTCCCTCCTTCAGGTCTAATCGCATGTGCCATTGAGTGCCAGTGTTTGCAGTTTCCCATGTGTAAATGTGGACTACTCACAGGTATGTATGGCAATACCAACATGCTATTCGTAGCTTCAACCTCACTGTTAGAAAGGCTGAGCTGACATTCCAAAGATGTCTACACATCTACTGATCCAGGAGCATGGGAGCTGTGTACTAAGCTACAGTGGCTAGAGATGTGACATCCATACCGGGTGACATCACAGGTACAGTTACATGGGGCAGGGAGTTTACATAGCAGTCTAGCTGATGACAAGGGTAGAGGCCAGTTGATAGCTTGAGGCCTCACTGTGTAGCAGTAATACACATTCACATTACAGGATGAGAACACACAACTACACACACACACACACACACACACACACACACACACACACACACACACACACACACACACAGGTATTCGCACACATGTATTCAGACACACAGTAACATGCCCACACTTACAGGGTCAACAACACTGTAACACACACACACACACACACACACACACACACACTTGATACTGTTGAGGTGAGGACCCCTGCCTATGTGGTAATCACCATTACAGTACTGTGCACCCACATGATGTGACACAGAGAATACACATGTACAGGTAGTCAGTAATGCCTAAGATCGACGGCATCAACAGGGTAGTGGACTGCATCACCTGGAGGGGTTAGGCTCTTATCTGTTCACTATGGTAACATACATCCTCACTCCATGGACCAGACAGCCATACATACATACACACACACACTGTGGAGTCCACAATTGAATGCACCTATGTCATGCACATACAGATACCTCACATGTGTGTGATACACACCCCACCCGTGCCTATGTCTTGCTTTCTACAATGCAGTATGTACAGATCTCTACAACAGTGTACAGGAGTGTGAGTAACAATTGGGATGTATTCCCCATCATACGTGGCATATATGGACACACAAGCAAACACACATGGCAGTACTGTGAATCAAACACCTGCTTATCGTATGATACATATGACAGACATGCAGCAGTATTGCCCGCATTATAATGTGTACTGATGCTACCTTTGGCAATTGTGCTGATATATGCACACAGGAGGTCTTAAGTGTTACAGGTGTTAAGTGATTTACAGTCAGTGACACCCTGACCGCTGTGTAGGTTGTATGTGTTCCCCTTCAATTAACAGAAACATAGCTTAGTGTTTGCTCATGATATTGTAGGATGGCTTGTGACACACCTGTGAGCTGTCTTCAGCAAACATCCATCTGCAAAGATGGCCCACCACTTAGTTATGTCCACACATCCATCCATACCTGATGTACATCTTACCGTACTGTCAGTATATCACCATATACAGTTGGCAATGATGGGGCTGCATTGCAACTGCATGTTGTAGTAAGGCACACATCACCTGCAAACATCAGCTACTGCACACGCATGGTAGCTGAACACACACCACTACATGCACATGTGTGTAGGTCCTACATTCCTGTCATTTAGCCATGTTTGTAGGTATTGCAATTGGTGGACATGTGTGATGACATGCATGACACATGGACTGTTGTATGATATGATAGCTGTCATGGTTAACCAGTACAGAGGGAACGTTAACTCAGTCAACATTGATATCATACCTTATGTACTGTTAACATTCAACAGCCATGGACCTACCTTCCATGTGCATGTGTTTAATTGCTGTAGCCACCTGTCTGCACGAAGGACAACAACAGCTATGCTATGTACATATGTGTTGTGTGTGTGTGTGTGTGTGTGTGTGTGTGTTTGTGTGTGTGTGTGTGTGTGTGTGGCATGTATATATCCATGACAGGTACATGTATGTCATATCCAAACATGAGGGTGTTTACTGGTGTACAGCAACAGTCATCTGTTACTGCTGTATATGATCCAGGGCCCCTGTTATGTGTACAGATGACCTGGTTACGAACAGTGGTATCATTGCATTGCATAACACATGATGCAACTGTGTCAGTACATGGGTAGTCTGCACAGTTGATGTAGAGCTAGGTACAGTCCACTGGTCATGGGTCACATGGTGTTGTACTACTATATGTTCTAACACATGTATGGATGTGTGTTGCTGGTCCAAGGACATGATGGTGATGTCTACATCCTAGAATGTGGCTTTTGACACTGTGATCTGCACCTGACACATCTGTGATGCCTTTTGAGGGTGTACTGGTCAGTACATGTGAGTGGCCTTCATGTACGTGGGGACACCACCACCTGGAGTGGTCCATAATGGTGTTAAGGCCCACGAGGTATACGGTGGTAGTGCTATTGTGCACAACTGAGCCTTCAGCCAGGTGTTCCTCACTGCACAGATGTCAGTATTCCCCATTGTTGGATCTACATTGGGCAGCTGTGATTACAAATGCTACACATCTAGCACTGTTTAGCATACACATACAATGCAGTTGTCCTCTAGGTGTCAGGGTGTTAACCTGGTTTCAAGACATTCATCTATGAATGGCACTATATGGGTGAAGTAGCCACTCCTGGTAGGACATCACCATGGGTGGTATTAGTGTGCCAGGTTTAGACTGGTACATCTAAGGTGATGGACAGCACCAGACGTTGTGTAGAAGACTGGTGTCAGATATATGTAGTGCAGCATTCCTGCTAACAATGACAGCTATCAACACCAGGGTCCATTACAATGTGTTGTTCACGTCTAACTGTAATAGCATGGCCACTGTGCCCTTCCGTGTTTAGAATCAGAGTGCATACAAAACATCCCTGTGCTACTAGCATTCAGCGGCCATGTGCTACTAAGTGTGTGAGCATGCCCAGTGACACCTTGTGTCGGTTATGTGCCTCTATGTGTATGGGCATGGCCATTGTAACCCTGTATAGTGATAGTAGTCGTCCAGTCAACAGATGGCAATACCCCACTTCAAGATGGATTCCTACATTGAACACACTGGTTCACAGGTATGTACATCGTAACTGCCAGCATCCATGTCGATGTCTGCATTCCTAGAAGGTCATATTGACAATCTTGAAAGGTGTAGTGTCTGTGACGCGGCTCATATCTATGTAGTATTATAATAGTGGTCTGTAAATAGGCAGTTGTCCTGATCACACCACTGGCGTGTGCTTGTCGCCATCTGCCTGGGGCAGAAATATGCTTTTAGACTGCTCACACTCCATACAATCCCTAGCGCTGTCTTTTCCATTGCTGATGATGTCACCCACCTAGAAGTACACCTCTGGGAGTGCTGTGCCCCAGTAATCTCGGTAGCACGTTCTGTAACTGCATAATGCTATAGTGTGATAAGGTAGTTAGGTCTGTGTTCCAATTCCAGCCATGCCAACTGTGTGTGTGTGTGTCTCCATCTGTCTGGGCACAGAAATATGCTTTTAGACTCTATACAATCCCAATCACCACCTTTTCCATTGTTGATGATGTCACCCACCTAGAAGTACACCTCTGGGAGTGCTGTGTCCCAGGAATCTTGGTAGCACATTCTGTAACTGCGTAATGCTGTAGTGTGATAAGGTCATTAGATCTGTGTTCTAAACCCAGCCATGCAGCTGTGTGTGTGTGTGTGTGTGTGTGTGTGTGTGTGTGTGTGTGTGTGTGTGTGTCCGTGTGCCTGGGGACAGAAAAATGCTTTTAGACTGCTCACACTCCATGCAATCGCTATCGCTGTCTGTTCCATTGCTGATGATGTCACCCACCTAGAAGTACGCCTCTGAGAGTGCTGTGTCCCAGTAATCTTGGTAGCGTGTTCTGTAACTGTGTAATGCTGTAGTGTATTAAAGTACTTAGGTCTTTGTTCTAATCCCAGCCATGCCAACTGTGTGTGTCTCCATCTGCCTGGGCACAGAATAATGCTTTTAGACTGCTCACACTCCATACAATCCCTATCGCCCACTTTTCCATTGCTGATGATGTCACCCACCTAGAACTGCACCTCTCGGAGTGCTATGTCCCAGTAATCTCAGTAACGCATTCTATAGCTATGTAATGCTGTAGTGTGGTAGAATCGACAGGTAGGTGTTCTATTCTAAGGCATGACAAGTGTGTGTGCTTGGCAGTTGTATCCTATGTGTTGATGTCTGTGAGTGGCTAGCTCCAGGATGTGTTGAGGAGCGTGTTTTGTTGTTTTCCTATATAGTGTCCATAAATGTCACAATCGGCCAAGACACTGGGTTGACAAGAAATACATGTACATTCGGCAATAGGTCTGGTGAGTAATGTCAGCAGCCCTAATCTTACCCTTCATACAGTCTGAACCCGTGTGATGCACAGAAACCCACTTGCCTTGATATTAACACCAGTACATAATGCAGGAGGCGCATGTGGTTTCCTTTTCATTCTCGTCTAATGATTTGTTGTCACGTGGTCCGCTGTTGAGATATATATATATGTGTGCTTATATATATATATATATTCTATATCTATGTATATGTGTATATGTATATGTGTGTGTGTGTGTGTGTGTGTGTGTATATGTATATATATATATATATATATATATATATATATATATATATATATATATATATATATAGACATTAGCACACATAAATCTACATGATGGAATGCCTGTGCTGGATGATCTGTACGTGATAACCTCAGATGTATGTATTTCTGCCATGGCTTAGTGGTAAAGCACATCGTCTGTGGTATGCAGAGTCTGGTTGTTTTGTTGCTGGGAAGAACAAGGGACATTGAATACGGTGATAGTAAGGTGCTTTTAACCAGTTGTGTGCAGATCTGCGCGACAGTATGTAGTGGTTATTTCTGGGGAGCCTCATATTGGTCATGTAATTATGCATTAGATGACAATAATATGCAAAGAAGGTGGAAAATAGTGAATCCCGTTTATCCCCAGGGAGTGATGCATATCCCAAGAGTGTATGTGTATAGATACCCGGGTGCAGGACTCAAATATCGGTGAAAGCATGGGGGGGGTATCAGGCATACTGTACGTACATTGGAGCCCTGTGTCTCGGGATTGCTCCTGCCTTAGCTTGCCTAAGCTAGGGGTGTGTCTATACCTGCCTAGTGCAATTGGGAGGGACAACAGCAGTAGGAGAGTAGTCAAGGTGAACAAGCTGGGCAAACAGGTGATAATGATCACAATCAGCAGATTACAGGCCCAGCCTGGCCCAGAACACTACGATAAAGTGAGCAAGCACCATACCCTTGGGTTTTTCCACACTCTACACCACCGGTGTATACATGCGGGGAAATTTTACAAAACAATCCAACGAAATGAGAAGGGCTGCAACAGGAAACATAGACCAACATGTGCAGGAGGCTGAGGGTGGTGAGGATGTGAATGCTGCCGAACAACCCTCAGTGAGGAGATAGAGAAGACTGTACAGACCAAAGGTAACCTACCAGGGACTACATGAGCTGGAGATAGTGGAGTGCTATGGGGTGGACAGAGACCTCCTATAGCAGATTGTTGAGCTGTGCCGGCCACACCTGACACATCGAACAGGTCGAGAGAAACCCATCCCAGTGGATACCAAGGTATGTGTAGGCCTAGGTATACTAGCCACAGGTACCTCCCAAAGCACAACTGGGGATATCATGGAGATCTCACAGGCATCTGCATCCAGAGTATTCCACCAGTTCCTGGATGCCATGTCACCACATGCCAGTGAGCACGTACATTTCCTCAACACACGTGAGATGTTGACCAGCAATATGCATCTCTTCCACCAAATGGCAGACTACCCTGGGGTAGTGGGTGCTATAGCCTGCACGCATGTACACATCAAAGCACCACCCGGTGAGCGGGGTAGAGCATACATTAACCGCAGGGTCATCCCCTCCATCAACTGCCAGGTCGTATGTGATGCCCAGGGCATTATACATAATGTGTGCGCTGGCTGCCCTGGAAGCCATGACGATTCCAATATGTGGCATCTGACGCAGCTGTACCACAGCTTTGCCAATATGGACATCCCCTATGGTCACCTAGTGGGGGATGCTGGGTACCCACTGGACCCGTGGCTGATGACACCCATCAGAAATGTACACACACCTGATCAACTACGCCATAATGAGGCACAAGCACAGGCAAGACATATAATTGAGCGTGTGTTTGGGATGCTCAGGTCACGGTTCTGGTGTCTGGACACATCCGGTGGAGCCTTGCAGTATTCACCAGCTACATGCACCCAAATTGTTACGGTATGTGCTATGCTACACAATATGATCCTGCGGAAACAGCTGCAGCAGGAACAGCATGGGGCAGGGCCACACAGCCCCCCACCAATGCCAAGGCCTGTACAGGCACAGAGTGACTCAGAGGTGGAACTACTTGAGCTGGACCCAGTAGGCGGAAGGAGGAGTGCCCAGTATGACCTGGCCTTGGCAAAGAGGTAACGCATAGCATATGCACTGACACAGTAGGTACCCAGGGAATGTCACCCTCTCTGACTCACACAGACAGTAAAAGGGATGCCACACATGACACTACCTGTGCTCAGCCATGTATAGGAAGTGCACTGTGTGCATCTGACATAGGCATCCCTTCAGCACCATCCTCAGGTCTGGTACACCCTCAAGGTAATTCAATCAACCTACCAATTGGCAGTTGTATTAGAATGTGTTGTTACCTGTAGCTATGGTATGGATGTGAGCATGCAAGGGAATTTGATGGCCGAATGTTAAGGCAGTGGACAGTAGACGTCCATAGTGGCACCATGACATCTGTAGCACATACCGGGGTCACCATAGTAGCCAGTAGTACACAGGGTGTCCTAACCCACTGCTGGTAATGGGCTGAGCATCATGTGTGTCCATACAGCCCACACAAGTCTCAACCAGCTGGACAGGTGTAGACCAACACAGACAAATGCTGTACTATGGCCTCTGAATATGCCCAGTGGATGACTCCTCCCCACAGACGCACGCAGATAGACTACAGCAGGCCAGGCAGTTGGATGTAGGTTGTGAAGGCTAGGACGTCTGAAACTAATATATTGGTAATTAAAGCTAAGATCTGGAGTACACTGGTATGCCTCTAGCCAGCACAATAGGTAGGGCTACACACTGAAAAGGAGTACCTGACATACCATTACAGCAGTAGCAAAGGTGTACAAGTGTCAGCTGTGCCCCCTTCCAACGTACACATGTAACAGTCAGGTGCACCCCCCGGTGCTGTGTAGGAATGTGGATACAGTCAGATGTCCCCCCACGCTGTGCAGAAATTTAGCAACAGTCAATGCCACATGACTGATGGATACCCTGCAGACACAACATGCCACCTGTCAGTGTACAACGCAGGGGTCGGCACCACAGTACTGACTACCTGGACATGTAACACATGCGATACAGTTGACCATACTGGGCATTTTCAAACACATGAAGGTATGACGACAATGTCAGTCGACAACATGTAGGTTCATAAGTTCATAGGTTAGTACTAGGCTAATTGCCCCTTGTGGGCCATTTTAAGCCTAGCCAATTATCCCACATGAGAATCAAACACTGCACTTTGTGTTTGCCAGGTAAACACCTTAACCATTATGCCATCCTCCCACCCATGTAGGCATGCTCACACACGTAAACACAAGATGGCCAGGTCTGCAAACACCAGTGGTCCAGACATATCTGCCGGTACATTGCTATACTGTTGGATTACTGTGCTGTATGGTATGTGTGTGGTACTGTCTATTGTCTGTATATTTGCCATGGTGTATTGGTAATTCACATTAGCTGTGTGCACAGGGTGTTGTTACCAACACTTGCAAAGGATGGTTATTTGTTTGCAGCCAGAACAAGCACATTGGATATGGAGTGAGTAAGGCACATTGCAGCAGTTGGGAGCAGTTGTGCATGGGTTTGCGCAGTGTTAAGCACTGCTGACCTCTGGTTACAGCCTGTTACACTTGTTTAGACTCCACATTTCTTTAACAGTGCAATACTCACATACTGGTAGCCAAACACGCTTACACCCGCTCGCTCCCTCACTTGCACATGCTCCGACATCGGTGCTTGCATTTGTCACTCACGCTGGGTGGGCGCGATCCCTTGTGATGCCTGTTACATCGGACTACATGACTACAATATCAGGTATGACTGACCATTAGGCAATGGCATGGTGTTCGACTGTACAGAATCAGCGGCCTGTCCAGTGAGTTAATCATATTATATGTGTGTTCCTCATACAATCTGCTCCCATCTGGCTGATACATGGGAACCAATACTCTGCAATGCAGACAAGTAAATGTGTTTTGGGACCCACATCTGACTGCCGGGTCATGCTACCGCATACCTATTGTAGGTTTGCCACCTTCTAAATTGGCCGAGTTGAGACTTTAGGATTAACACCTGTCCCACTTTGCATGGGACAGTCCCTCCTTAGGCGTATGTGTCATGCGAAAATAATCTAGACATAGCAAGTGTCCTGATTACAGGACAATATTATATTCTACGTTTCTCTAATAATTGCATGTAACAGTTATTGTATATATGACACTTCTATATGTTATGTGAAGTAGCATAAGGAACTTTGACTGCTGCAAGACTAAGCTTTTATTTGTGCTAATACATATAGTTCTGTGCTATGCATGGCTGTAGGTATGTTCTCACCTGGTATGTCTGACATTTCAATGGAGCAGGTCCCACTTTGGCCATTTGGAAAGGTGGCAGCCCTGTAGGACCTATATGTAGAGATGTCAGATTTGGCAAGGCAACACATACCCACAGCCAGTAGAAAATAGACTACTTCACCGGTTTGCATAAGTAAAGGTTATTCTTGTAGCATTATAGTTGCTAATACTGTTTCCTATAACATCTAGGTGTTTCAGATACAACATAATTGTTTTATGCAACAACTACAGATAATATAAGGATTCTTTGCCCTAAATCACAGGCCATGTGCCATAATAACATTTATTTTGCAGGACACAACTGCCCAAAGGGGAGTGTCCCTCGCAAAGGTGAACAGGTGCTAACCCCAACCTATTATGCTATCATCTACCTAAGTTAGTTGTTGGAATATGCACTTTCCATCCCTAGCAGACCTCACATACGAATGGGGGAGAGTGAACACTGAATCAGGGACACTGCATAACACCCTCAGGGACACATTTAGATGATTGGTACTATTAACCTAACACATTGACAGTGCCAAAGCATATGTATTCATACACATTTGTCGAGGTACATGCTGTTTATGACTCATACATGTTGTCATTAGTCATTACATGTATTCCACCACCTGTCCACCTAATATCATTAGTTCTGGAAGGGATTAGTTTGGACTGTGTTAGATTCTGATTTGTAATCATGGACGTCCATGATAATCGGGTACAGTTCACTAATATAGTCCCTATGTTTTCCCCCAATGGTTTACAGACTATCCAGTAGATGTGCTCTTAAGGACTGGGAGATATGGGCATCTGCTATACCCACATAGGAATATTAATTACTTCCACGGGGCGGGCCTGATACATCTCTGCCAACCAACACCTGCACACTTAGGCCCATTATTGCATACCCAGGATTCCCCTACCTGACACAACTCTGCAGCACTCATCCTTACTGTGAGCGCAGCTGGGGTATGAACACACCCCTACACATTGCCCACTCTCCCCATGTCGGGACACATCATACGTTTTTTCGACCCATGTGTTATCAGACTTGGACAACCTACTGTTCCGTGTACAGCTACATCCTGGTCACATCAATCATTATAGGGTTGCCAAAAAGGGAAATTTTTTGGTGTCCCATAAGGGACCCCATGATCCATGTTTAAAGTGTAGACCTTTCAGAACTCTCCCACTGGTAGTTTCCTGCCAGTGGTCTGGAAAGCAGTGGTGTATTTACCTTTATTGCGTGTCTGTATGTCTCACCGGCCTAGCTGGCGGGGTGTGGGAGGTAGACGTTAGTTTATTGGACCTCCCACTAACATATGCCCGGTCTGAACATATGTTACCCGTAATTGCTGTAATGTAACCTAGGTATATATATATATATATATATATATATATATTTTTTTTTTTTTTTTTGTGTGTGTGCATATATGTGTATATATATATATATATATATATATATATATATATATATATATATATATATCTATATATATATATATATGTTGTCATTAGTCATTACGTGTATTCCGCCACCTGTCGACCTAATATCACTTGTTCTGAAAGGGTTTAGTTAGGACTGTGTTAGATTCTGATTCGTAATCACGGACGTCCATGATAATCGGGTACAGTTCACTGATATAGTCCCTATGTGTTCCCCCAATGGCTTACGGACTATTCAGTAGATGTGTTCTTACAGTTTGGGAGGTATGGGTGTCTGCTATGCCCACATAGGAATATTAATTACTTCCACGGGGCGGGCCTAATACATCTCTGCCAACCAACACCTGCACACTTAGGCCCATTATTGCATACCCATGATCCCCCTACCTGACACCCCTCTACAGCACTCATCCTTACTGTGAGTGCAGCAGGGGGTATGAACACACCCCTACACACTGCCCACTCTCCCCGTCTCGGGATACGTCATACGTTTTGTCAACCCATATGCTATCAGACTTGCACAACCTACTGTTCCGTGTACAGCTACATCCTGGTCGTGTCAATCATCAAAGGTTTGCTTACAAGGCAAATTTTTGGTGTCCCGCAAGGGACCCCGCGATCCATGTTTAAAGTGTAGACCTTGCAAATCTCTCCCACTGGTAGTTTCCTGCCGGTGGTCTAGAAAGCAGCAGTGTGTTTACCTTTATTGCATGTCTGTATGTCTCACTGGCCTAGCTGGGGAGGTGTGGGAGGTAGACCAAGTTTATTGGACCTCCCACTAACATATGCCCGGTCTGAACATATGTTACCCATAATTGCTGTAACGTAACCTAGGCATGTACATGTGTATATCTACAGTAACATATGTATATACATATATATCTATATATATATATATATATATATGTATATATATGTATATATAAATATATATATATATATATATATGTCTGTGTGTCCATTGATCAATACATTTTCTGGCCATACACACTTACACATGCGTATTGGGTTTTATATATGCTTCACCAGCATACTATTGCCTTAGTCATTATGACACTGACGCTTCACTCCAGTTATCTTGTAATCGCTATTTAGCACGTTATACAGCAGACAGATGTCTCAATATGTTCATGTACAGATTACCAATGGTAATTGGGATGTGATACAGTGTAATTTGACCTGTTCATCGTCTGCACATCCTGTTATTCTAGCTACTGTATTTGTTTGTCTGTGCACATTCATATTATTTATGTCAATAAATGGAGTGCATGTGTTACAGAGAATGTACTTCAACATATTGTTGTCTGCATGTGCGTATGCATCTATTCCTATTTAGTACTAGCTGACCTACACAGGGCTGTCCATTGGAACCGACGCAACCAACCCTGGCACTCCTGGATCCATAATCGCATAGCCATAGTTCCTCCACCCCACCAGTGTTGAGTTTTCACCCGTAACAGCCATTATCCACCTGATATCGCAGCCACGACACACCTTTACACATTGCCCTCTCCAGAGTGTTTGGGGCCCTACACACATTTTGTACCACCTCGTGTTTTCACAGGGTCTCCCGCCATTTATATTTGCACATATGTGCCTTTCCTGGTGTTATGGATTATGGCCATTTGTGGTTTACAAGTGTAGGTGGTCACAACATAAACTACATTCCGTCTATGTGTAATGTAGATGTAGCAGTTCAACAATTTTATGCCCGCTGGTAAAACCTTGCCTCTGGTGTGAATAGCGGTGCTCTGTTCACTCTTGGGCAGCTTTATCTGACATATGCTGCAAGCACTATATAATACCTTAGTTGCTCTAGATTCCCTTCACAACCCTTGTGTATGCTTTATTCTTACGGCGTTCATTCTTCTAATATCTATATATATATATATATATATATATATATATATATATATATATATATATATATTTCATGTCTGTGGATATATATCTATACACACACACACATATATATATATATATATATATATATATATATATATATATATATATATATATATGTGTGTGTGTGCATGCGTGTGTATATCTATATATGTATATAATATGCAAAAAATACACGGCAGTAAATCCAACAAACACACTGCCTCCTCGCACAATAAATTCAGCACAAAAGATGAATGCCAAGATTGAATCCACAGTATTTAATAGGGTTTAGCGCTTTCACTCGAAAACCGAGCTTCCTCAGAAGCTATATATATGTATATAAATTACATCTGTACATAAAAACATATATTTGCTATGCTGGGAGCTGCTTACACCCACGCAGGCGCACTCGCATATGCTTACTGTGAATTACATATGTTTACTGCCGCTTCTTTGTGTTTACATGTGCCTTATTCATTATGACAGTACCACTTTGATTGAAGAAATCCGGTTAATGGCCTCATGCGAAATGCACGTTCACCTTTACATGTTTAAATGTTGGCTTTACAGCACAGCGACATTCATTCCACAAGAAAATGATATGTGCTATAGTTGAACTTGAACCGGGAATGCCTTTATGTTAGGCGGATGCTCTAACCACTACACTATTGGTGTTCTGCTTCATTTATATGTATACCCATGGTTCATAGCTACCCGAACACACACCTCAATGCTTCACTTACACAGCAGGCAACCATTCTCCTGCTGGGAAAACAGCAGTACTACACATGTGCCATTCTCTGTTCCCTACTGCTCTGGACTAGTGCTGCATGTTTACCCACTCTGAGGATATTTAGAACTCCAAAGCTTATAGTCCTGGCACATATATGTGTTTGATTGTCAGGGTGTTCATGTAGTTATCTGGGTTTAGGTTGTCCGACTGGAGACGGAACAGCCCTGTACCCGTTTGAAAGTCAGAATTAGCATGTGGACAGTGTTAGTCCCAATGCTACCATTCTACCTCTGTTTACAGATGTAGGGGTTTGCCCACCTCTGACCAGCTTATTTTGTCAGCACTACATAATATGGGGTGTGTGGGGGGGGGGTTCCACTGGTGTTTCCCTTCACATTCGTTACGACTGCTTTATTGTGACCATGTTAGTTCATATATATATATATATATATATATATATATATATATATATATATATATATATATATATATATATATATATCTGTCTATTCTGGCCATCACATAAAATTAGCGGCCCTTGCATGTCTTGGACCCAGAAACAGACACACCTTAGTCACTGATTTGACCACTACACCATCCGTGGTACATTCCGCATGGATGGTATCTAGGATATATGACTTCACTACAGGTATTCAACAGTCCTGGCAACAATTGTGACAGTTGGTTGGTGTACATATGTGTACAGACCTCTCAACCACTCAGGGACTAATTTCAACAGCAACAGAGACAAGGCAAGGACAAATCAGGGACAATCACAGACACTTTTACAATATTAGTACAATTAACTTGAAACGTGTTGACAGATTCAGAGCATATGTATTAATACTTATTTTCTGAAGTAAAACACGTCTATTACTCTTAATTATTGTCATTATTCATTCAGTGTAATTCAACACCTTTCCTCCAAAGGTCACTGGTTTTAGGTGGGATTAAGAGGATGGCCAGTTATTGCATGAATGCTCTGACCATTGGTAGGGTTGCCACATTTTCATATGGCCAGGATGGGATATATTCGGGACACACCAGATTTTTCAGGCCAACACATACCCATGGTCAGTACAGGGTTTAGAACTTTACTTATTTTCCTAGATGAGAGCTTATTCTTGTAGCAGTTTAGTTGCTTATTCCGTTTCTTGTAAGATTTACATATTTTACATACAGAAATAACTTTTTTAGGCAACTATTACATGATATGGTACATAGTTATTTCCTACAATCACAGGACATTTGCCATTGTATTATTTTTGGTCAGGAAACACCTACCCAAACAGGGACTGTCCCTCACAAAGTGGGGCAGGAGGTACCCTGCTTATGTCAGCACCTTAATCACCCTATATCCAACTGCCACTATGTGAATGTGTAAAGTATATATTCTCGATAATTCATGTGGGGAGCCATGCATCACGGTCAGGTGTTTAATCCCGGATAATAGTTCTGCATGACCGGCTGGAGGCTGAGCAGTCTTGTGAACCAGTACTGCACATACAACTTGTGTCCAGATGTCTACAGGACTGAACATCGTGTTGTGATACCAAGTCTGATGTTTACACAGGATACTTATCCCATGAGGGATATCCAAAAATTGAACAAGACAATAACCTTCGATCTTTTTGGATTTACGAAAACGTGATAGGGTCTTACATGCAAGGGATACATAGTTTGCAACCCTGACACTGCCTAGGGTGAGACTGCCTACTAGATATGAGTAGTGGTCACTATGTGCAGATATGGCTGTGTCAAGCTAGCAGCCCGAGTATGGCTGGATTTGGTGGACATTCAGGAATGGGTGGGGGGTGTGCTGTAGAGGGGATGATTGGTATTCAATTATGCATCCAGGTGTGTTGTAGTTGGATGGCTCAGTTCAGTCAAGAACATTATGTGGGTATGTGCCGGTGACGTTTCTGTACATGTATATCGCACATTTTAATATTCATATGTTTGTGGGATTGTGTGGCCTGTCAGGTTGTATTGCGGATGTGTATGTTTGTTCTTTGTGTTTCTTTCTGATTCACCCACCGCTCCCTCATACACCTCCCGATAGACCAGGGTAATACCCATTCATCTTTGGCCCATTCTGACAAGGACGCCTTGGACCGCAAATGGGCATATTTTGGGCAAATGCTTTGACTATTGGTACGGTTGCCAACTTTTCATATGGCCAAGATGGAATATATTCGGGACACACATCAGATTTTACAGGCCAACACATACCCATGGTCAGTACAATGGATAGTACTTTTGTTTTATGTCTAAATGTCAGCTTATTGTTGTGGCTGTTAAGCTGCTTCTTCTCTTTCATTTACTTGCTTATTCTATTTCTTGTAACATGTAGGTATGCTACATATGGAAATAACTATTGTATGTGACTATTACATAAGATGTGGGACATAATTATGTCCTATGGTCGCAGGATATTTTACATTTATAATGGTTTTGGTATGGACACAACTGCCCAGACGGGGACTGTCCCTCACAATGTGGGACAGGTGGTAACCCTGACCATTGGGCTAGACTTAGCTATTGGCGGCACGCTAACATGATGTGTTCCGCTTCCACTTGGTATAACTATCGACACTACAATAGAATACAGGCACGGGCTTTTAAATGTCATTTGTTTGAGGGATAGGGACTCAATATTCAGCTACGTGCATTTGTGTTTGCTTCTTATTTCTGTGTTCACAAAACTGTCTTGCATGCTTTGCATTCGTTTCAGTATCCACGGACACTGACATGTGTGATTACTATTGGAGGCATGCAGTAATATTCAGCATTTTAGGTTGCATGTAAACAGCCGACATGTCCATGCCTCCGTGCGGTGCTTCGACATGCCCCATGCACACGCGCATGTTTCCTATGCACGTAGATGTGGCGGCAGCGTGCCTTCATTAATATGCATATGGTGCTACTGCGCCATCTCTATGCCACACGGTCGGCGCAAGCCTAACGGCGTCCTTGCGCCGAGCTTCATGAATCCCGGGGCTAGACTAGCATACATGTACCTGCATTTAGCCTCTTGCAAGGGTGTTAAAACATGTTGCTGGGTCCCAAACAGTTCTTGTCATGGAGAGGTGAATGGATTATCTTGAGAAAAAAAAGAAAAGATGCAATTGAAGGCAGTATACTGCAAGAATGAACTCTTTCCTTGTTCTTCAAAAGAACGTTTAACAGAGATGGATTAGACTACCAATCAGGTGGTGGAAAAAGAAGTCAAGTAAGAATTCAAGGGTGCAAGAGAAATGAAGAGAAATGTACAGAAACATACGATCAATTTTTAAGGATGACCAGAATGTAGAATGTTATATGCACTATAAAGAGCAGGTTAGATAGCATTATTGTGTCCATGTAACATCGAGTAAATTTAATTTAAACAAAGACCATACTAACAAAAATAATAGAAGACAACAGCAAGTTTCAGTTTTAGATGACAGATGGAAATAAAGCATTTAAATTTCAGTATGCATCTCTTATAAGCAAGGGTTTGTGATTACCTTTCAAAGAAATTTAGCTGTATAACAGGAACTATGATCCCTAACAATGGATGAACCATTATCTTTCCATTAGAAGAAACCAGAGAATACTCTGACAAGGTTGGGATGCATGGGTTATAACTGAGAATATCTGATCAAAGAGTATGCTACCAAAAGCCAGGTAGTAGATGAATATTGCTGTCAATGTGTAATACTGGTTTTATTGCTGAAGAAATACCCATAGAGATATATATTTTCAAGCCTAGAATGATTTATGGAGGATAAATTGTTGTTTTGTTTATAAAACATAAATGTGAACAGAAGGGTATCAATAAACAGGTAAATCATTTCTTAAATGCATCTACATATTTTAAAAATGGAATAGAATAAGATGTCATGGGGAGGTATTTAAGGAAAACAAAATAATACGAGGCACTCAACACTACATTGACACAAGGAAACTAAAGTTCCAACAGGATAAACATATTCAGCTCTCAGAAGTAGGTGAGCAGTCTATATTTTTCATTTCACTGCAAAATTTCAAGGCCAGAATTTCCCATTATACCAGCTATACTTTACCAGTTTTAGCATTTCATTCTCTTGTGATAAATATGATGGGTTGGATTCACTATAACATATACGTCTCACTAGAACAGTGTGTGCTTAGCACCCTAACATGCACATGGTAGAGAGATGATTTGTATTCAGTAAGCAATGCGCAAACCCAGTAAACATCATGGCATGGTAATTACAGCATAAGTTGCTGAACTGTATGCTAATCAACCAATCCAAGATGGAGGACCTATTCAACAAGCTATAAAGCAATTGTGTACACTCAGTGCAGGTTTTGGCCTCAAATTACAAAACCTATTGGAATACAGCCACAGAAACTACACTAGAAGGAAAGAATGTTAGGGGCTGATACTGCTCTTCTGTATCTCTACGTGCAACAAGCTCAAGTCTATGCTTCTGCTGCTGTTGTTAATAGACCTCAGCAAAGAAGGAGAAGAGTGTTTAGACCCTGTTTAACTTTTCATGGTCTGCATGAGGTGAAATAGTAGAGCACTACAGGGTGAAAAGGGACACACTACAAAACTGTGCAACCTCTGTCATCCTCAGCTGACAGCAAGGGCAAACTGAGTGGAACCAATACCTGTGGAGAGTAAGATATGTGTAGCACTTTGAATATTAGCTAGAGAAACCTTCCAGAGGCCAACTGGGGGCATGTTGGATGTGTCATAGGCATTACTATCCAGGATCCTACATCAATTCCTGAATGCTGTGTTACAGCATGCCAGTGACTATATACATTTTCTCCATACTCCTGTGGAAAGAAATACAACTATGCAGGATTTCTACCCTTTAGCACACTTCCTTGAAGACTTTGGTACTGTAGATTGGATGCACATTGAGATCAAGGCATCACCTATGGATAGGGAAGGGTGTACATAAACAGAAAGGGCCTCCATTCTATCAACTACCAAGTCATGTGTAAAGCAAAGAGAACCATCCTGTTGTACTGGCAACCCCTACAGTTACCACGACATCCATATCTGACACAACTCTCAGTTCCACCAGAGGTTTTCTAGGGGGGATGTCCCCAAGGTCATTTATTGGGTGATGCAGGATATGCACTCAAACCATGGCTAACGACCCCCATCAGAGATGCATACACACTCACAGAAGAATGCTATAATGAGGCATAGGCTCAAACAAGAAATATCATAGGGTATGAGTTTGGGCTGCTGAAGTCACAGCTGTGGTTTCTAGATACATTGGGAGAAGGGATGCAGTACAATCCCAGTACTTGTTGTGAAATTTTCACTATCTGTCCTATCCTTCCTAATCATATTCTGAGAAAATAGCTTCAATAGTAACACCAAGGGTAAGGGAAACACATCCCTCCACCACTGGCAATGTCACCACAGCCACATGCAGGTGAGTAGTCAGAGGGGGAACCACCAGCTGGTGTGAGTGTAGGTAGATGCAGGCTTGCACAATATGCTCTTGTCCTGGGCAAGAGGCAGTAGCACACATGTTCACTTCCTAAGGGCTCCAACTTTCATCCTATGCACATGCATATAGTAACATTGATGCTAGGCAATGCTCACAACCTTTACTTACCCATGTAATGGCTGTGTACTGCTAGCATCACACAGAGTCAGCCCTGAATTAAAACACCTGCAGCTGATGGACTATCAAAGTAAGTGCTGAACCTGAAATAGGAAAATAAATGGCTAAGAACACAAACAAAAGGCAGATCCTTGCATACTGTTACTTGCTAATGTGCCTAAGTAGAAGGTGTGTGAGTTTTACAGCAATGACATCAATATGTGACAGGACTGTCTTATACCAATAGATGTCTGTTTTTTTATCAATTAATAGGCCTCATGTATCATAAACATTCACAACATAAAAATATGTAAGAAAGCAATGCAATTTTCATAAGAGCATCACAAATACATATATAATAAGCGCTTAGTCAGCTATGCACCCTGTGCATCAGGAAAAAAAACACTTATGTATCCTTGAATCCAAAAGATATAAACAAGGTGATGGCACAGTTATCATCATTTGCACAGGGTATTGTTTGGGAGGGCAGGAGGTCAAGGCTGATACAAAAGGTAGTGAATGCATTTGAGTAAGAAAGACAGGCTGGCAGAAATTTAGATAATTATCAAATGGCCAATGAGAGGGCGGCCACGGTGGTGCAGTGGTTAGCGTTGCCCCCTCACAGCAAGAGGTTCTCCGGTTCGATTCTCAGCTGGGGTGCATTCTGTGCGGAGTCTGCATGTCCTCTATGGGGTCGCATGGGTTTCCTCCGGGTGCTCCGGTTTCCTCCCACATCCCAAAGACATGCTGTAAGTGGATTGGACACTCCAAATTGGCCCTAGGTGTGAGTGTGTGCATGCGTGTGCCTCTGTGGAAGGTTGGGCGCCGGACTGGCATCTCGGCACTGTAAAACTCCACTGCCAATCATGAGGGGACGGGTGATCTGCTGTGGCGACCCCTAACTGGGAAAAAGCCAAAAGAGGAAGAAGAAAAAGAAGATCAAATGGCCAATGAGACAGAATGAGCTGGAAGCTTCACAAATGACGGATGCACCTGTTATGTGCATGTGTCTGTTTGGACACCAGAGTTGAAATGTGTGTGTGTGTCTGCAAGAACACAGCCGAGCTCCATGCTAGCTCTATGTCCTGGAATCTTGGAAAGGTGTGAGCCATGCATGGTAGCGTTAACAGTTCATTGTCGTCACCTCTGACTGCAAGAACTGAGTCTGTCATGAGTTGCACTGGTATGTCCATGGCCATGGTAAGATGTGCTAGTGCTTCCAGGGTGTGATTGTTGTCTGCTGGACAAGCACTCCTCATGAGTATATCCAGGACCATGATCACTGTGGTCTACCACACCTGAGTTTTGACATCTCAACCACTGATGGAGCCGTGGAAGTGTTGCCACTATGGGAGCATGATCAGGCATGGCCATGTAGGCTAACAGCAGATGATGCTACTGATCTACGTCCATATGGATGCTGTCCCCCTACAGACACCGCCCAATCCATTGTTTCATTTGTCCGATCTATTGAATCAGCCACACGTCAGAGGCAGTCGCACATGGGTCTATACAACTTGATCAAAACTTTAGTTAGTCGAATAACTAAAGACTGATCTGGTAATATCAAAATCCAGAAACTGTGAACCGCCAATTTCATGCAGGGAAAGAATTCCCTTGGCCAAATGAAAAAAAAAACTTTTAAACCCCCACTTCCCCCCTAACTAAATATACCAACTCCAAGATTGCTCTACATTGGAGAAAAGGGCATAATCTTCATAACAGCAAAGGGAATTCTCTCCCTATGTGAAATCGGCCGTTTGCAGATTTTGGATTTTGATATTACCAGATCGATCTTTAGTAATTTGGTTAACTAAAGTTTCGATCTAGTAATATAAGCTCCTCACACACATCAGCCTGTGCCACATCAACAACCTTAAACATGTCCTCAGAGGTCCTATTGGAATGTGCATGTTATTTCATGATGGAATGATATGCCAGAATTGGGTGGAGGGTGGACAATAGGCCACCTCCAAGCACCCCTACAAACCCTTCTACATGAAACCTCACCCACACTTTGGCTACAGCCAGATTCAACAGGCAGTGAAGCCGCAGTAACCACACTACCCTGATCAAGTGTCTCACCCTCCACCTGTCCAATATCTGAGGGCTCAATGGAAATGGTTGGGGTAGGCATACTGACTGTGTCCAGTGGAATTACAGTGAATGGCTTAATGTCAACCTCAGTGTCAGATTCATCCTCTGTGCCCCAGACTGTGCCTCTGGCCACCATCGTCATCATCATCAGAGGCTACCAATACTCTGACATCAGCTAGTAAGAGTCCTACACTTTCACTGTTAGAATCACTTGTGATAATAAGTATCAAACACAGGAATTAAATTAATACAACATTAAATATTAAAACAATTTATATGGTAGCAATGTAGCACTGGTCCGTCTATCACAGATGGTACAGCAATACAGATACTCATTGCAGCAACCTCACAGATACAGACAAATGCATATATCTGATGAATGGTTATCAATAAGCAAATAAACATTTTTTGCTTAACATATGCAGATGACCCCACACTTTGTAGGGATGATGGTCCTGGAAGGGAAGAATGTAAATTAAATATCATAATTGGAATAACACAGTGGTACAGTGAATACACAATTGCCTATATGTTCAGAAAAATAGTTTTAACTAAAACTTGGCTGACACATCCAGCCAAAACCCATGTGAAAGGAACAACTGTATCTTATAAGTCTATTAACTTATCAATAGGTACAAGAAAACAACCCCCACCCCTGGAAGTATTAGTCAAACTTTATTTTTCTATACAAGCAAATCCAGAACTTGCCATATATAAGCTTACCTGGTAGCTGTTCTGAGATAGAGTTGTCCTACCAGACAGATTGACACTGACATTAAGCACATATTGGTCTGCAGTTTCCAATAAGCTGTCTGGATCTCTGACAGTGGACAAGAACTCTTCATTTGGTATCAGTGGGGGCTTAGTAGCAGCCCCCCAACCTCACCCCCCATGGTCAGCTGTTCACAGATGACTGCAGTTACTCTCGTCTGGGCTGATGAAATCATGTCAGTGGCTCAATGATGCACCTGATCGTAAGTCCTGATGCAATCCTCTACTGCATGGACAAAATTCTGGTTCCAAATTTGCATTCTAGTAACCATATCCACACATCATCTCTCAAGCAGAAATGTGCCAAGGCTCCTGAATGCCTGGATTATCATTTCATTTTTACAGTCATTGAAAGGAGGTTTATTTTGTAAACTTGGGTGCTGTAATCCTATGTGACATAAAACAGAGAAGGATACAACACATAAATATCACCTAATTAAAGTCTTGCTTACATACACATTTGTCAACATTAAGCACTAGAAACACACATTTCAGTTATTAAAACCAAAGGTCATGTGATTGTCCAACCATACCCTCACACACAAACCAATGTTTGCCAAACCAAGGAATACCATTTTAGTACTATATTACATTTCTCACTGAAATAATCAGAATGCCTACACATTTTCAAGAGAAAAGCACTTTAAAAGCAGTTTTGTACTGGCAACATGCTCCCCCACTCCCAAAAACAACAGTCAAATGAAAGTTTGTACAAACGAAGAAATAACACATAATTAAACTGGTATATATGCTTTCCACATAATTATCAGAATGTGTAGACTTTTATAGCAGAAAAGTAAATTTATGATTACCGGCCACCTCTCACTGTGCCAACACTTTCCTAGAGGTGGCCCTTGGCCATCTGATAAGCATAACACCAGTGTCAGTAACATTTACATTACATTTCTCTGCAATAACATACAGGACTGTTAAAAAAAAAAGCTTGTGATGAAAACTAATAACGTATCTATCTGTGAAATGTAAATGCCTGCCAAAAAAGCCTCTGCCAGCAGTGAAGTATAAGAAGTGTATACAGATAAAAGCTCCATTTTCTACTGGATATATAAATTGCTTTCTAACATGTTATAAAATCTAGAATGTACTTGAAAAATACAAGCATACCTTAGCAAAGTTTGAAGCCTTCTTTGCAGATAAATGAAAAGGAATAACAGTCTTCTGTTTTGTCCAAATACACAAGTCTCCTCACCTTCAAATTCCATAGCTACAAAGTTGCCTTTTTATAGTGTAGATTCAGGCATCTGAGCACGGTGGAGATGCAAATGAGGTGTGAACTCATTAGAGTTGCTGAATACCAAACCTTTAGCTTTGTGTATCAGATGTAAGCCAGGGAACCTTGTTGGCTAGGCTTACTTAGGCCCTTGGGTAGGTAGCCTAGCACCTACCTATGATCCTATGTAAACATAAGGTAGGCTCTGCAGCATTGTTAGCTGCTAATGGATTGCAATTGTGAATGATTAGTGGGAGAGAGAAGGAAGACACAACAGCAATTCAGACTACCTTCTCTGCAGAAGGTGTGCCACTCATGATACACTTACAAAGTGTAGAAGTAAATTTAACAAGATTTTAAATGGACCCAAATGACACACTTTTATCATTTAAGTTCAATAGTAGACAAACTTTCCTGCCTGTGCTGTTAAATGTTTTTCACTGTCATGTGTTTTTATCATATGGTTTAAGGAGTATTATACAAAATGCACTGTATAATGCATATCTGAGATTACTGCAGAGATAAAGGAAGAATGAACACAATGCAAAGAGAAGGCAGAGCTGCATTTGTGCAAAGATATTCATAAATGGTTTTGTGATCACTCATAGCACTAAATATATAAGCTATACATGTACCACCAAGAATGTACAAGTGTTAATACTGTAGAGGAAATGGGAATTGATTGTGAGTGCCTGATTTGCTTTCCTGCTGAAAAGCTGTGTCTGTGGCAAGGAGAGACAACACACTCCCACTGTGTTTTGTAGTTTCATTTGTCTGATAGTTCAAATCCAGAGCTATGTAAAACTATTTAAAATGTGTTCAAATATATATATATATATATTTTTTAATATTAATATTTGTGAGGCATGCAGCTTAGTGCACATGCAGAGTGAAGACTGCCAGTATTTAAAATTTAATATCAGCTTGGATGATATGGACAGCATATACTACAGCTGTGAATCAACTAGGTAGTAACACACTTTGTAAAAACATTAAGGCCTACAGGACATTAGATAGCCAGACCATGGTTCAAATCCCGCATTATTTTTAAGCATAAATAATATTAAGCATTTTTTACAAAGAAAATATGTTTTCATCTTCGCTTTTCTCATTTGCACATTTCTCCTCTATGTGCAAACACACCTTATGGTTTTAGACAAAAAGGATACATTGTTACTTGCAAAAAAGATACAGTGTTACCTGTTTCACCTTCCTTTCCTCAAACACACTAAGTGGCATTGTGCATTAGTCAGCATTCATACACAACACCTGTAGATAAGCAACATCTGCAGACAAAAAAGATACTTTGTAACTTGATAAAATGAAACATCGTTCCTCGTTCCACCTTCCTACGTGCACTCTGGACAGTAGTGAATGTGTAAAATATACCTGTTGCTTACCCTTTCCTGTGGCACCAGATGTAAGCTCATGGCCACAAAGCAGGGGATTTGGATTTCTTATCCACTACACTACAATTTTTATTCATGCTGTTCCACTTACAATTATATAAACATTAACAATATAAAGTTAATTACACCTAACTATAACTAGGTATAACAGCTAATATCATATGAATTATATGTGTGACTGAGGTTATCTGGACAATTATGTTTCTGTAATTATTTTTTTTCCTGCCTTGGGATGGACTTCATACCTTACTAATAGTCATCTACACAACTCACAAAACACAAGTATAGCTGAGAAAAAAGAATGCATTGTGTGGTCTAACCCAGACCTCATAAATCTTTCCTGAAAGTAATACAAAAATATGCATTTCCAGTATATTGTCATACATTACTCCTGCATCACACCTGAGAATGCATAATCCAGAACCTTGTCAGGTCACACACACACATGGTTAACTGAAGTATAGCACCACTCAACCTTTAATGGGTTTATATAATTAACGAACATGTCTGACTAAAACTTCTTCTGTAGCAATGAGTAAAAACACCTATGTGGGAGAATACATATTCTCTATTTTACATAGGTTTAAATCCTGCATTGTATATCACTAATTGGTGGGAAAACATTTTGTCTGTTGTTAGATGACTTCTACAGATATGGTGGGACTTGGCAAGTATGGTGCCCAGTTCAGGGCTCAAATATGGTGTGTAGAGGATTCAATAATGTGCATTGCACTCCTTGTAAAGTGCTACAGTTGTTGACTCCTGCAGAGGGACAATACTGGGTCTCAATATTGAACGGAGGCTTAGAACAGTCTAGCCAAGGCTGTCTCCAATGTGACTGACATACCACTCTCTGCAGACATCATTACAACAACCTGAAATGACGCAAGCAGAAACAACTCAAGCAATGTCTAGATGAGTTTGGGACTGCTCACATCCCACACTTATATAAATATATGGATAAAGATACTTTAACTGATATAGAAAGCTGGAGATAACCAAGACTGGTATGCATAATGTTTTTCTCTCCTTATTTATTTTTCAGCTACTTAGGACATTTCCATGAACAAAGATGCCAATGCTGAATGGTTAAAACACTTAGAGAAGCAAGTGGTATGTATGCAACACACATTAACATTAACATTATTTTATTAAAATTATTGCTCTTCTATATATTACTAGTAAATTAAGTGTGTATAGTAAACTGTATAAACAAACATGCATGCTTTATTCTGTAGCTAAAGGTAATTGTGGGAGTCAAGTGTAATAGTGTATTCAGATGTTGTGGGTTCAAATCCCACAAGTAACAAATGCATACTAATAAAAAAATATTTAATATTAATTTTAACAGAGTTGACATAAATGTATGTAGTTACCTTAATTTGTATAGTTTTTAAAAGCATGTATGCAATACATGCACATTTCAATGGTTATTTGGAACAATTCTCAGTCCTATTCTGGATTTTTAAAAAGAATAGATAACATAAAAGTAAAAATATTTGTATTGTACTAAATTGTTATATGTGACATATAATGGTTCTAACTAAACATTTTTTTGTCTTTTACCCCACACTTTATCTCTCTTTTTATATTTGTATATGTGTGATCACACCAATCTGATATAATAGTTTTCTGGCAACCAAAAGAGTGATTTCCATCACATGGAGTTAGGCCATCTGCTGTAGCTCAGCATGTCACCCCTCCAATAGCTGCTGCATTAAAGCCCAGCACATCTGGGATGCAACCTGGTAGTACTGCCTCTGCAGCCCCTGCACTACCTGTGCCCTCAACATCAGGTAGCATTACCCCAGCTGCTGGTGCAGTGGTAACCTCTGGGAGTACTGTTGGAGGTGGGGATTATGATTCTCACCAGGAGCTGCCAGGCATGGTGCATGAGGTCTTAGAAAGGAGAACTGGTGCATGGTTCAGCCATCTGGAGAAGTTGCTTGTGGGAATGCAAAAAAACCCAAATGTCAAAGAATCCAAAAGACATCTGATAAAGGGGATATTGACAATTCTGAGGGTGAGGACTAGATTTTCATTGTTTCCATGCTTGATGGGTATATGCCTTCTGTGACCACTTCCTATCTCCAATCATGATGTCCCCCAACCTTCTGTGTCCCTCACCATCTCTGTGTCTGCCTTGTTTGTCTTGGTTGCACCTGAATCCTCATGTACCCTCCTTACATTACTCTAACATTCCTACATCACTTCCCCAACATTCCTCTCTTTTTGAAATAAAATATAAAACTGTGCACTTGTCCCACAAAAAAAATTGTCCCATACATAGCTCTCCACTTCACACATGTGTCTTCTCGAGGCATTTAATTTGGTCCAGTTGGTTATATAACATGACTGTGTTGTTGTCACCCATCTGAGTTGTGGTGACAGTCCAAATCATCAACTTTTATAAACATGTTTATATTACACTGTTGAAGAAGTGGATAGCTGTGGTTATTTCCTAATTTCTTCCTGGAAATTAATATATTGCTTTCCCCTGCTTTTTCCCCCTGCTTGCCCTCCATTTCACCACTTTCCTATCTATCCCATTTTAACACCTTTAATATGGTCAAAAAATAAATCACACACCATGCACATAGCAGAAATCCCCCTAAAAAAGCTCTTCACTTTTTCTCCTATGGATTTGTGTGGAGTTTAGCATAGCTCACCAATGCTGAATGACAATTAATGGCTCTTCATGCCCTATGTCATCAGCCACACTAGTCTGATTACCTCCACTGAATGCTGCTTAAACATACTGTGCTAAAGGAAAGCAGAGTTAAAGCAGAGTAAAGACATTACTTTGAAATATTTAATATAACAGTTATTTAGAGTCCTGAATGTATAAAATGCAAATCCATATGTGTACTGTTGACATAAATCACTTAACTCATATTTACTTTTGTACAGTACTTCACTGTAGTCATTGCTTCTCCTCATTGCAGGAATTATCACATTTACTTATGTAATGTCATTCTGACAACATTTGTAAAAAATTAGATTGATCTGGATTCAACTGTGTCTCATTTGGGCCCTGAACATCAGCTCAGTGCTCTTACACCTGCGGCCACAGAGAAAGCTTGGCAGCAGTTTTTTTTTACACTTATTACTGTCCATAGTGTTGTTGGCCTCGTATTGCACCTTATTGTGTTTGCATGAAGGAAGGCAAACCAATAGAAATATTGTTTCCCATTAAAGCAGAGAACCGCATTTGCTTGTTGCTTAACTCTGCTCAAACAGGGAAGGCAATAGCAATGGTTCTTAATGTCATAAAAGTTATGACACAATATTTCCAATATAAACTACAGGATGAACTCCATAGAATCTGTCAGCTATTTCTCTCATAATGTATATTGCTAACTACTTCTCATGTTCAAGCCGAATTCATTAAACATGAATCTCGCATGTGCAAACCCTTCACCATCATTTGCACAAACCAGCTGCTCAGTGGTACGTTATGTAAAGAGGTGTTTTGTAAATATAACTATGGATATTGCCAGTTAAAAATTCAGGTGTGGCTTGTAACTTTACATCTATCCATTTTCTCTATTTCCAAAATATTATTTACATCACCCCCTCTTATATACAAACCATTATTCTTACTTTTTCCTTTTTTTTGACCTGTGTGTTCAATTATAGTCTTTTTAACTCTTATAGTCTTTCCTAATGAGAATGCCACGCTAGTACACATACATTTAAGTTTAGGTGCAGAAATGTGTTGAATATAGGGTTAAGAGGGGGTGATGTAAATAATATTTTGGAATTGGTGTTAGTCTGAAACCCACAGTTATTTTTTATCCCATCAAAAGCCATTAAAACACAACCAAAGGTACAGGATTTGTTATTGACTGAACACATATTTACCAATAATCATGTGTGCTCTGTACCCATGCACTTGAAAATGGATATTTCAGTAATAGGTCAAATGTTATCTACGCTACAAAAATTAATAGCACAACTGCATTGGCACATTATTTAAAGCTTTATTTTGGCAACAGACATTGAGATTGCCTTATACATGTCTTGTTGTGGGCAATGACTCATCACAATATGAACAAATGTACGTCAACACTTGCATCCATGCTGATCACAAAATATGTGTGTGTGTGTGTGTGTGTGTGTGTGTGTGTGTGTGTGTGTGTGTGTGTGTGTGTGTGTGTGTGTGTGTTTGTGTGTGTGAGAGACTAAAAATGAGTAATGTATACAACATATTCAGAAAAAGGTTCATGTATGTCTCAGTTTTGTAAAATGCATTCCTGACAGTTTACTGCATATAGTTTAAGAAATTGTCTTTTAAAGTATATCTGCACATGGGATCCAAAACAGAAAATTAAAAGTCCACACTTTGCACACCAGGTTCATAAAAGTATATGTTACCTGCATCATATAATGATAATGCAATCATCTACAAAGACCACTATGACTAGGAAAAAAATTAGACTTTGATGATTATTTACTATGTTCTGCAGATGGAAAAATAGTTAGGTAGGAGTTTACTTACCACAATAGCCAAATTGTGTGTGTGTGTGTATGTGTAAATGTGTGTATGTACATAGTCATAAGAGCATGAGTCTGTATCCTACTGTCAGCAATCAAGTATCATGGAAAACAAAAATGTTTACAGTCACATATTACTACTCAGCCATTTCATACAGGCCTCCCAACATCTTCTCACAAACATACACTAATAATGTCATCTATTATAAAGTGTTCTGTAACAGAGAAAATGTCAGAATTGCGCCATGGCACTTGCCTTAAGTGCTGTGTTCTGTAAATAAGTAAGTAGGGGTTCTAATCTTACTTCAGTCTATGTCCTATTAATATTAATCAGGTCTCATTGAAAAAAATTATATTCATATGTGACTACACAGCAAGTTTATACAGCATTCCTAACATTTTCTTCCCACCAGACACTGATGATGTCATCTGAACTATGAAAGTCAGACTTGTGCTGTGGCATGTACATTAATCACTGTGTTCTGTAGATGGCTAGGTAGGGGGTCTACTTGCTGTCAACAGATGTGTGTTTGTGTTTGGTTAGTTCACATTCTGAGACCATTTTAGAACAACATGTGAGACATTCCTACTACCATCTTCTCACCAGACACTGATGATGTCATCTGCTATAAAGTGTCTAACACTATGAAAGTCAGAATTTTGCTGTGGCACTTGCATTAAGTTTTGTATTGTGTAGATAGCTAGGAAGGCATCTAATCTCACTGTAGTTGACTTGAGTGTGTGCTTATCTTTAAAGACAATATTACATTGAGATGTGACTCCACATCTATGTCAGACACTCCTCCAAGCAACTTCCTCTCAGCATGCAATGATGCTATCAGCTTCTGAAAGTGCACCATGGCACTGCTGAAGTCAGACATATGGGGTAGTGGTAGTCTTATATTGTATGGAATCCAGCTTCTATAACTACACAAGTTTAATGTTCAAATCTGACATCAGTCAACTGCTGAATGTGTGGCTGGTGGTACACTACGGTCATTGTATGATCTTTTAAATCTCTTTCCATTTGACTTCCACTAAGGTCAACCTTTAACATAGCCCCAAGAATCCAACATTCCCTTTTTCATTCACAAATGTAATGGGTTCCTATCATGAAATCGAACGTTGGGAATGCCGAATACCAGAAGGCCGAACTTGGTAGTTTGAAGGGTGAGAATGTCGAAGCCATGGAAACCCGAATTCTTTCCCAGGGAAAGAATTTGGTTGGCCGTTTCTGCGGCTTCGGCATTTTTGGACGGGGTCAAGGTAAGTGTACGAATGGGTAGTGACGGACTTTAGGGTTAGGGCACAGGTCAAGTAAGTGTGCAATAGTGATGGACCTTAGGGTTAGGGCATGGGTCAGGTAAGTGTGTGATAGTGACAGACTTTAGGGTTAGGGTGCGGGTCAGGTAAGTGTGTGGTAGTGACGGACTTTAGGGTTAGGGCACGGGTCAGGTAAGTGTGTGATAGTGATGTACTTTAGGGTTAGGGCACGGGTCAGATAAGTGTGCGGTAGTTTCAGACTTTAGGGTTAGGGCTGGGTTAAGGATAGTGCATAGATAGTGGTGTATGTTAGGTTTAGTGTAGGTTTTGATGGTGTTTGGTGTGATTGTGTTATGCATGTGTTTTTCAAAACAGCAAATTTTTTCCCTGGGAAATAATTTGCTGTTTTGAAGGTTCGATGTTTATTTTATTTATTTTTTATTTAACATTTGTTGACCGGGAAAGTCCGACTAGGTTCCACAGAGCCTGTTTTCAGTGGAGGCCCGGGGAGAAATGCTCCAGGTGCATGTCTTTGGAATGTGGGAGGAAACCGGAGTACCTGGAGGAAACCCACGTGAACACAGGGAGAACATTTCAAACTCCACACAGAAGGCACCCCAACTGAGAATCGAACTGGAGAACCTCTTGCTGTGAGGTGACAATGTTAACTGCTACACCACTGCGCCACCTGCATGTTGTCCGAATTCGATCTTCCAAGTTTGAACTTATGGTGTTCGACATTTTGGAAGTTCGATTTTGTGATATAGACCCAATGTAACATCCTTTTTGCAGAAGACTGGAGGATGTCATCAGCTCAAAGTGTTTTATTGATTACATAGTTACCTGGGCTGGCCAACTTCCCAAAAGGTACTATAATGCATTTCTTGGTATTGAGATTTAAGCCATGGCTTTGGCACCAGATGTTTTTGTTTGTTAGACATTCCTGCAGGGTGTTCTCATTTTGGCAGGATTCAATGATTGCTCACAGTTTGCATTTATCTCTGAATTTGGTTAGCCAAGTTCGAATGATAGGTCAGTTGATTTAAAATGTTTGTAAGAGATCTCTAATATAAAAATCTTTGTTAGCTGTAGCTTTCAATATCATCAGACCATTTCTCTTCATTCAGACTCCTGTGCCCCACAACATGTATTCACCAGTACCTGAATAGTTTTACTAGCATTTCCCAAACTGATACATAGTTTGTGACACTGCTGAACCCCCAGCAATGTACTTTTAATGTAACCTTCATGACAGCCATGCATATAATTATCTACGAACAAGCTTTATACATTACCTTTTGACTACAATATTAATTATGCAAAATATGTAACTATTTCTTTCCATCACCTCCTTTTCTCTGAAATCCTAAGGACTAATCACATGAACTATAATTGATTTGACAAACTGACTAATATACTAACACAACAAACCAAACCATAAATCAGCAGGACATAAAAGTAAATAAATAAACTGTTGAAATAATAGCACTGTATCGGCAGTCGCCAAACTTTATTAAAATGGGATACAAAGGTAAGCACTTTCATAGAAAAATCTACTTTTTCAGACCATATAAATTGAGATGAAATATATCCAAATAAATAGGAAATGACTCATACCTATTTAGCAATAAAACAACAAGAATAAATTAAATGATACTTCAACAGACAAATGGCTTATTAGCCTCTCCTTTTCTTTAATTTAGGTTTTAAAGAAACTTTATCATTCAAGCCCTCTTCCTTATCAGCTTGTAAATGTAAAATCCAAAACAATTTCCTGTGCTGAGTTTCACTACAGATGTCACCATGTCTACCATTATCTTTAAGTATTTCTAGTACTTCAAATTTAAACATATGTTCTGCATTAGTCTCTGCAACATGCCTTGCTAAGGAATTATTATTATTATTAGTTCTAATATATCTCATATGTTCTCTCATACTTTCTAGCAGCATACGATTAGTCTTACCTATATAGGATTTATGACACAGTGTACATTGTGCTAAGGAAGCTAAGTTTCTAACCTTCATGATAGCCATGCATATAATTATCTATGAACCAGCTTTATACATTACCTTTCGACTACAATATTAATTATGCAAAATATGTAGCTATTTCTTTCCATCACCTCCTTTTCTCTGAATTCCTAAGCACTAATCACATGAACTATAATTGATTTGACAAACTAATACACTTCTTCAAATGCTCAGTGTTCATCTACCAATGTAGAAGTATATTTTATGCTGTAATAATTTGTCTTTATTTCATATCAATGTAATCTCATTAATGAATGTGTAATTGTTAATGTGTATTATTCAGTGTCTGCTCATGTATATTACAGAATGTCTGTTTACATATTTGTGGTATGTTGGACCTTTTCACCCTAGACCTCTGTTGAAAAGGGTTTCTTGACTAAACCCAGTCAGACAAATCTGTTAAAGAAAAGCAAAATAAAATAAAATAAAATAAATAATAGCAGGGAAAGGAAATATGCCCTTTTCCTCTATTGTGTGGCTGCAAATAAAACAGATCATGACACATGTTGGATCACAGAAACAGAAGTCAGGATATAGCCACCAACCCTATATATATATATATATATATATATATATATATATATATATATATATATATATATATATATATATATATATACACACATATATATGTGCAGGTTTACTATCAATAAGTCAAGTGTGACTTGTGTGGGAACTGACAAGTGCGATATTCAGAATGCAAAGATACCTTGAAATGTTGACTCTGGAAGACCGACTGTTAATATGCAGTCAACCTTTACACTGTCAGCTAAAGGTATCCCTGCAGTCTGAATGCACTGAGATCATGGGAAAGTGTAGATCGGGAGAGTTACCTTTTTCCTTACTGTAGTGCGATCTTGGAGTTGGAATATATAAATGGCAGGGGGTGTGGGGGGGGTGCAGCCTCCCACGGGGGGTGTAGGGGGGCTTGCCTCACTGCAAAAACATGACTGTCAGCACTGTGCAGTACAGATCTGGTCCATACTGCCTGCTGCTAAGGGGATTTTGTACTGCAGAAGTCAAATTCGCCTTTGATTGCTTTAGTTATGATATTTCAGGTTATGTACTGTTGTAAACACTGAACATGTGAACCACATTTTTGATAGGTTTACGTTCACATGTTCAATGTTTTGATGGTAAACTATATATATATATATATATATATATATATATATATATATATATATGTGTTTGTGTGTGTGTGTGTGTGTGCGTGTGTGTATAAATAGCAATGGTAGTGGGGCAACCCCCACATACTAGGCTACAGGCCTTGCAAAAACATAATCCTTAGGATTTAAAAAAAAAAATCTGTGCAGGTACAGTGTAGAGCCTACACAGAATGTTACAATGTCCATGTATATGGTTCCCCTCTACAGTGGGCCATGCATACCAATCATGGCCCATTGCTGAGGGAGATATGTGGAACATGGTTATTGAATCAGTGTAGGGAGTGTAGTGCCAACTATATCCACAGATGCGTACGGCATTCCCTGCACTGTCCAATTCTATTATTCTAATGTTATTTTTTTAAAGGATGTTTGCTTGGTACAGCACAGAGTGTAGCAATGTTAAGTGGTGCCGTGACACCTGCCAGACATTTAAAATTAAAAATCGGATGCATTCAATTATTTATTCAAAGGTTATGTTTAAGCATAGATGAGCAAGTTTGCACCCACAGTGCTCAGCAGTGCTTATAGGTAGCTCAGAGATACGTGTAAAGGTATAGCAGAATTTCATATATCCTGATAGCTAAATGGGTAGAGGTATGACTTCATAAGCAGCAGGTGCAGGGATTGAATGCATGGATGGGAAAGTAAGCATTTATTTTTGAAATACAAATTATGCTAATTATTTTAAAATTCTGGCCCACTACGCTCTGCTAAGCTATTCTAACACCTTTGAAGACTTGCTAAGCATCATATAAACACAATAACAGCTCAGAATGTTTATGCATTGCTCACCTCTGCTTGGCTGGTTTGTGCATTGCTAAGCACAGATAAGCATATGGGTTTTTGGGTATCCCCACTTCTCAGCTCAGCTGCACTGGTTTGTGTGCTGCTAAGGAATTCACTGCATTTTTAAATGTTGCTCAATGGTGTGTAAGGGTGAGAAAGTAGGCTATATTAAGCCCAACAGGTGGGAGTACAGCATAATCCATTGGAGTTATGTCTCTGAAGTATGAGGGATCGCACTTTTGGGTGCAGGGTTGGGGCACTCCAGAGTCCAGGGTCATGGTTAGACTCTTAGTAAATAAACGTGAAGACTGGCTGTTGCAGGGAGGTTTCCAGGGCTCACAGTGTAAGGCAGAGGCATAGGTCTGGCTGGCAAGGGAACTCACCACTGCCACTGGTATCCCCTGGACAGGTGATCAGTGTTGTCACCACCATGATAACCTGAAGAGATGAAAGGGGGTTTTCTTGGACACCTGGGTCCAAGAAGCTTGGGCAGGGAATGCCCACAAGTATGTACGTACTTTTACTTCTGTTTCACCAATATCTAATCTGAATGTCTGCTAAACTGGTACGCATAATGATGTGCTTCTCTCCCAACAGCTGCAGAGGAGAGGGCTCGCAACATTGAAGCGCATGCCAGGTGCTTGGCCAGGTTGTGCCGTGAGTGTGGTGAGTACAGATGTATTATGCTAGCTGTAGTGTAACAAGCAAGAATGAGTAAAGCATTAACTGTAATAAAGTATATACAGTTTGTATTGCAATAAATGTGGACTTACAGCTGTACTGCAATAAATGAATAATGCCAACTATAGTGCAATAAAAACATGAACAATGCCATTACCCGCATTAAAGGATATACAACAAAGTCTGTAGTGCAATAACTGTGGAAGTAGAGCTGTATTGCAAAACTTGAATAATGGCAACTGTTGTCCAATAAAAACTCGAAACAATACCAGAAACTGCATTGACATATATTCAATAAAGTCTGCAGTGCAAAAAGTGTGGAATTAGAGCTGTTTTTCAGGAAATTAATAATGCCAACTCTTCTGCAATAATGCATGAACCAATATCAATAACACCAAGGTAAATTGAGTACAACAGGTTTGTCTTGTTTTAACCATTGCAGTATAGCTGTATGCATTCAGGCTGTAAAGTAAGGTGCTGCAGTCAAGTATAACACTGTAATAGCTGTAGAATGCAAATATAATGGCTGCTAAATGTCCTGTTTAACACATACAGTACCATTGAAGGTTGTTTCTAGGCCAGTATTGTTCACATAATGCTCTGTCATCCACAAACATGAATACAAGCAAGGTATATGGGTGAGGTAGCCCACTCCATGCTCTGATATTGTTTGTTGACTTCACAGATAGTTCAAACCAATAACAATGTACTGTGTACACCCACATTCTATATACTAATGTATAGATTACCTACTATCTCTGTCATGCTTGTATTTCATGCATGTGTGTTCTACTGTCACTGCAGACTGTACTACTACCAGGTCATATACTGGTTCCAGGTGAGCTCTAGGCAAATATCAGTCAATTAATAATCAACAATGACTCAGTGGCTCAGTTTGTTAAATGCTCTCTCTATTGTACAGTTTGCCACACACAGACCAGGGTTCAAATCCAGTGCTATGTAGTACTAAATATTACCGTATCAGTCGTGTAATGCTTACAGATTCTCTCTCCATAGGAACTACAGGAAAATGCGTAATGAAACCCATATTATAAGTAAATAATTGTGTGTTTAGATGTCACAGATTGTTAAAATCATTAACAAGAAAATGAAAATACAACATAACATAAAGGAAACAGATTTAATAATAATAATATAAATTAAAATAAAATAAATTTGTAATCTTGGTATGGCTGTATGCTTGGAGTGTCTCTCAAGTGTCACACTGTCATGTAATAAGTGTGTAATCCATCTGTCACAGGATTACCATGGAGATGATTATCTAAATTGCTAAGTATCACTACATCAGCCCACTGTACAACTTGGTAGTTATATAGGTCCACCTGATGTGCAAGTGTTCTGTGTAACTGTGTACCCACAGTTGTTACTGCTTGCCCATAGTGTCCCATGCAAATAGCTTTAGAGGTATGTATGTGCTACAGCAGCTATAAGGGACTTGTACACATAAAGAAAAGACAGACCTGTAGAATGGTTAGTAGTGCTTATATATTGTCAAGTGAATAGCCTATAACGGTACTATTGGACTATTTTTCCTCACTCTTCCCACTACTTATCTTCATTTATTTAATATTGTTAAACATTGGTAATGGTTTACTATTAACATAAGTTGTTAAATTAACTGTACTTTGGGGCATGTGTATTATTATTTTTATGTATTATAATGGTTGCATATTAACATATCTTGTTGAATTACATATTTTGTTGGCCTTATGCTGTAACTGTTACTAGCATGATGTTAATATACTGACTGTTTTGTCATTTATTGTTGTGTTTCACATAATATGCATTGATATGTAACTGGGTTATTCCCACTGTTCTGGCATGCTGTTATTACTAACTATGTTTTGTTCATAAATAACCTATACTTATTGCTTTACCTCCATCAACACAGCACTTCAGGGTAGGCTTGTTCCCGGTGATCTGCCTACCTTCCCTTAGCTGGCTGTAGCACCAGGTCCTAGTACATTTTGGACCCAAACTGGTGGTGCCCCCTATGCTGCTCCTGCACCACCTGTGGCATCAAGTGGAGCCACACCAGGGGATGGGGCCCGGCTTCCATCTGGGAGTGGTGTTGGAGGGCTGCAGTCACCCAAGAACAGCTGATGGTCATGGTGCACAGGATTGTTCATTGGAACTAAGATCATCACCTGCACTAAATTGAGGGCACACTGGCCAACCTTGTGGGGCAGGCTGGCCCTGGTACCCAGCCCTCAGCACAGTCACCTTTGGGGCAGTGAAGGACCAAAGTAGACTGCCCATGGGTGGGGATGTCAGTCACACTGCTGCCATCTGGATGCACATGTGACTCCGATTCCACAACACCCTCCCCATCCAAGGTGTTTAACCCCTCATTTGCCCCACACCTCTCCTGTCTGCTGTCTTGTCTATCTTGTCTCTCTGCTATCGCATCTTCTCCTAACTTACCTCCCCTCATGTACCTATGTCCCTTCTCCAGCATTCCACTCTCTCTTTAAAAAAAAATGGGCAGCTATCCCACAAAAAAAAATTGCCCCAGACTTAGCTCTCCATTTCACACAAGTGTCCACTGGACACAACTAAATTGGTCTAATTGGCTTGACAACACATTTATGTTGCCCTTACCCCTCCCTTTGGTGTTTGAGAGTCCACATTCATCTACAAAACCTGTCCAAATGTACAGCTGTTGCTGTACAAGAAATAGAGAACTATGATTCTTTCCTACACCTGTTCTGCACATCCCTACCTGCCTTCCACATTGTTTCCTCCCCCTGCTTGCCCCGATTTCACCACTTTCCTATCACTCCCTTTTTCTTTTCTTTATATTTTAGGACGGGTTTGCGTGGATTTGCGAGGAATGCACCTCATCACGTCACTTTGCTTAAATGAGCTTTAATGACTATATGTCTATTACATTGTTACCCATATGTAGAAAAGAAACACCTCTGCCAAGTGTCGAACCCAGTCCCCCTCTCAACTACGGCACAATGCATTAACCCACCACACTACACAGGCTTTTGGCTAAATTGATGTTTCCAGCAAAACATACTGCTTGCTGCTTACAGACACTGTTCATGTAACTGAAATAACAAAGTAATGTGAAAACTGGGAGTGTACCTTGGACTCTGGTGCAATTATGAATAATGATAGACATACTAATGGATGCAAGTGAGGCTTGTGATAGCAGGTATATGTGCCCTTTTATCAGCAGCTTGTGGAAAGACACCTGCTAAGGCAGCAATGGCAAAGTACATGTACAACTAGGGCACTGGTGCAAAAATACAACCATATAAAGCCACGCACGTACCCGTGGATGTAAAAATGTCTCACAGCCTGTATATGTGCACATATATCTTGCAAATGCATACATTTTTACAGTGTCTCAGTAGCTCAGTCTGTTAAATGCCTTGCATGCAGTACATTTTCCCACACACACATTCCTGGGTTCGAATCCAGTGTTGTGTCATACTTCAATTACATTATTGTGAAGACAGAAAGTAATGATTGAGTCATGTAAACTTACTCCCCACTGGTTACTGCTACTTAATTAATTGCTACCCACTTTTTCAAGACAAAAGCCTGCAGGCAGAGATACAATGCACATATCCATATAGCTTAACTATATGTCACCTACTACTCCATTATTCACACTGTTGCACATGCCCTGCTTGCACTGTATAGAAAAACCTTACTCTGGCTCTGCCATAATGACAAGCTTGACACACCTGACAGAGTTATATGTACAGCTTGCTGTACACCAAAGTGTTCACACTCCCCCCATGTGTTGTATGCTGCAGAAGCAGCTGCAGCCTGTAGCATACACAACTGCATGTAAAGGTAGCTGTAACAGACCTACCATACCTCCCAACCCCTGGAACAAGGGATCCAGACACAGCCATTCTTAATGGTGGATGGGTCAAAGGCCCAGAGACTGGGACATGTGTAACAGTTTGCCCCTACAAAGATAGTCATTTGATAGAATAACAGTTATTGCAGTAGCATGCATAGTCTGCTGGGTCTGCAGTGTGACACATACATGTGTCTCTTCCCTTACTGACCTCAGCCCACAATGATTGCCAATGCACTGCCAGTTGACCACAATGTTATGGGACACTAACCACACATATGAGGCTAAACTGTGGGCATACCTTAGAAATCTCTTCAATGGACGGTATTTGTAGCTACGCTCTGTGATGCTATAGTCTCCACACCTCAGTAATGCCCATCTCAAAAATTAAGAAAGGGGCCAAGGCCTTATATATTGCACTGTTGTGGCATATCTTTGACTAATGAGAGAGCTGTTTTGGCTGCAATTAGCAATTTTAAGGAACCGATTGGTGTGGAAGCAATTACCTGTTAATTAGCAGTACCTTAAAAAGCAAGCAGCTGGTTATGGGGAACAGGTCTGTATGATACTTAACATACACAGAGAGTGTATTATCAAAAGATTACTGGAAGTAAAGTTCAACAAAGGAGTACTGCGCTCTATCAGGTATGTAATAGATTTTTCCATATGACAGGATGTAGATGGGAGGATGAAGGTATGGGGAATATGGATTAGAGCAGTACGCCTGTCTTAGATCTATGGTAATGAGATGTCATTGATACTCTGCTGTCTTATACCTACAGGCATGCCTCTCAACTGTTGAACCAAAAAAGATCACTAATGTTGGGAGTCCTCAGAAAATAGTTTATTACAAATATAATTAAGCGCTTTCGTCAATGCCAGTTGACTTCATCAGAATAATTAAAAAGTCAGAGGAAATGGGTTTAAATAGTATAAACTTGACAATGATTGGCTCATCCTTCCCCCAATGATTATACAAAAAAAAGTTCTCAGCTGATAAATATCCAACTCAATTCATAAATATTAAGTACATACTTATTAAAAACACAACTAAAACATTGTACTGATACTGATATATATGTGTTCAACAACTTTCACAAAAATAAAAACTTCAAACAAGATACTTAGTATTGCACATAAATATAAAACAACCCCAAGAAAGGTTTTTATGTAAGAAAATGTAGAATAATGGGACATTTAAACCTGTCCTGCCTTTTCTCTTAGTATTGGCAGGATAGCTAAGTGGTCATTTAACCCCGGAGGGAAGTTAGCAGCTAGTCTTAATTGCCATAGTAGTTCTTTTTTATTTAGAACATTTTGCCAATCTCCCCCCACAACTTCAGTATGCACAAGGTCAAGAATGGCAAATTTAAATCCACAGAAACCAGCACATTGTGTACTATGTTTGTACAAAACATTGGTTTCCTTTTTATTTTTCATGTCATATATATGTTTATATATTCTGGTTTTGAATAGCCTCTCTGTTTTTTCAATATAAAATGATGTACAGGTATTACACCTAGCGATGTATACCAGCTTACTCAAAAAGCAGCAGTTGCCTCTTCTCAAATACACAATATTCTTGTTTTGATTATCAATGAAAATAGAATTGTCCTGTAAAATATATGAACAATAGGGGCATCTACCACAAGGTCTGCTGCCATTTAACTTCCCCTGTTCACCATGATTTTTAGTTCTATTCTCCAGAACTGACTTTAAATCAGGTCCAATTTTAGTTAAAAATATAGGTTTCTCACCCACTACCTGAAAAACATTGTTACTGGTTTTAAAAATACTCCAATTTTTGTAAAGTATTTCTTTAACTTGGTGATACAGGGGACTGTATTGGACAACACATGCCTGTTGAAAGTCGATTTTATTCTCATTCTCGGTGGTTGTCCCAATATTGTTGATTTTATTTAATCCCTTTCCCAACAGTGGAATATACATTTTACCCCACTCATCTAATACTCCTGTTAGAACTGTATCAGTAAGCTCACCAAGATAGCCTCTTTCAAGGAACATATACTTAAAATATACACATTCCTGAATTACATCCTTCTTCAAGGATGTCATTCTGGCAGCCCTGAAATCCTGACCCTTAATGATACTTTTCTTTTGGAACATAGGATGATGGCTATCAAAGAGCAAGTAACTGTCGCAAAAAGTTTTTTTATGATGAATTCTGGAAATAAACTTTTCATGATCCTTGATTTCTTGTTCATGGAAGTCAAAAGTGAATTTAAAAAAAATAGTAGTTCCATTTAAGTATTGAATGAATAATGGAATGGATGCAGAAGTTCCTTTCCATAAAATAAAAATATCATCCAAATACCTACTATAAAATAGAACATTAGAAAAAAACTCACCTTTGAAAACATGTTCCCTTTCCCAACCTAACAAAACCAAATTAGCATATGTAGGGGCACAGGCAGCTCCCATTGCCACTCCCTTCACCTGTTGAAAATATTCCCCTCAAAATATATGTAATTATTTTCCAAGATGAGTCCCATAAGTTCACATATTAGACTAATCTCATCAGGGGGCAAATAAGATCAGGTGAAGAGTACTTCTTCAAAGAAATTTAAGTCTTCCTGTTGAGGAATGCAGGAAAACAGATCTTGAGCATCTATAGTCAGAAAAACACAATTCTGACACCACAAATCACTTTTTAATTGTTCAAGGAAATCACAGGAGTCCTTTAACAAATGTGGAAACTGTTCTACAACACATTTTACTTTTTTATCAACATACATAGCCAGGTTATGTATTTTGGAACCAGCAGCTGCCACAATGGGCCTAAAGGATGGTGTTTCAACATTTTTGTGTACTTTTGGTATACCGAAAATAACAGGAATTTTAAGATGTAAATTCAAAAGAAAATCATAGTCTTCTTTCGAAACCCTCTGGTCCATAACATATTCTTAGAAGAAGCTATCCACTCTTTGATAGGAAATGTGTATTTCATTACTGGAACATGGAGAATAATTTTCAACATTAAACAAAATGGCTTGCATAGTGTTAGTACAGTCCTCAGAATTGTATAATATAATACACCTCCAACCTTGTCAGGTGTCGTGATACGTTTACTCTTGTCCTCTCTTAGATTTTTTAAATAAACTTCTTTCCTTTATATTGAGGTTAGAAAATATTCTTCTTTTATTTCCCCACATTTTGTACATATCTTCCTTGACAACTTTTTCAAAAGTACTTATAAGAGGGTGGAGGGGGGGATGTAAAAACACTACTTTTTCTCAGTGTTTTGATGGAACAGTTGGTGGAATTATTACCATCTTTATCTGAATACATTAATTTTAAATTCAGTTTTCTCAGATAAAGTTGTACATCCACCAATGTTTCTGCTATATCTGGGATTTTAGTGGGAACAAACTTGAACCCCTTAGAAAACAGAGAAAAGAATTCCTCTGAAATGGACCTATCTGTGGAGGTATAAATAGGAAACCCATTTAGTGTATGCTGAACATTACTAACTTGTCTCGCTGAGACTGGAACTAATGTTTCTACCACCTGGGAAAACTCTTGTACTGTTGTGCTGCTTTGCTGTAAGTTTTGTAAGTCTCTTGTTTCCGCCTCACTATTCTTTCTGAGCGTCTTGGGAGTGGAAAATCCTGATACTCTAACAGGTTACCCCTCCCTTCCTCCATAGAATGTTCTTCCTCACGTAATAAATCAAAATCCACATTATCCACATTTACCTCCCCATATTGTGTTGAAGGTAAAAAATCATCTTTATCATCATTACTGAAAACCAATTTGTCAATGGGGTACACTTTGCAATATTTATACTGCTTACAGTCTCTGTCTAGTTTTTTCACTTTCTTATTAAAAATGTTGTCACATTTCTTTTCAACCCTACTAATAACCTTATGATAAAATCCTTCATACTGTGTGAACAATAAATCACTGAAAATCAATTTCATTTTAATCATCAACTTCCTTATGCAGTCTTTTTTCCATCTGTTCATAATAAAATACACTTTTACTAAGCAATTCAAACCCCCACTTATCAAACATTGTGGTAAACACATTCACAATTTCAGTATTATAATGTATTCCAAAAGGAAATTTAAAAACTCTTAAACCTTGCGGTACCACTTTGTTCCTGATACATTCATTCAAATAACATATCTCTATTTGACACATCTTATATTTAAATAGTCTCTTCTCAAAGGTATAAATCATCTCTTTTCAGGATTTAAAACAGAAGAGACCATTGTCCTTGTTGTTAGATGTCTCAGCTGTTACTTTAGAGTTGGAAAAAGAGAAATGTTTCTGAACTAGTGCCCCATAGTGCTGTTTAATTTTGTTCACACGGGGACTTTCTTTGGTACCACCAGTCAGTTTACATGCACATGCGGGAGCTTTATTTACTCCCTGCTGAGTGTTTTCCCTGCCATTATGATTAAAAACTCTGTCTGAACGAACAGTTTGCGCTACAGTATCTGAATTCAAAGCTGTCATACCTTTAAAATGGTTTTCGCATTGGCATGTTAAATTCGAATTATCATCCGAAATAACCTCAATATCGCTGCTAAAATGCACCGCACAATTGGTTTTTACAATGCTCACAGTTGGACGAGAAGCCGAACTGTCTCCAGCTTCGGATGTACTGTTACCATCACAGGAAAAATGCTGTTCAGGTTCGCTATGATGAACCTGAACTGTCGTGATGACGTCACCACACTTCTTAAAGTGGAAGGATGATGAATTAGGACTGCAATTAATATCCTCTTTACCAGAACAAGCGTTACCCTTCTTTCGAGTATCGGTAGCCAAAGAACACCCAGATTCACAGTGACATCACTGGGAAAGCAACTCTATAAGCCAGGTGAGCTCTCCCTTCAGCTCCGCCACATCCTTTTTGATAAGTAAAAGTACTGTTTGTTGCCCAGAATCAGAAATAGGCGAAAAGTTCAAAGTTTCTGGGGACTCCATGACAACCAGCACCACAAACCAGACAATCAAACCAAAAAGGTGGTGCAATAGTGCTCAAACATGAACAGTTGAACCAAAAAAGATCACTAATGTTGTGAGTCCTCAGAAAATAGTTTATTACAAATATAATTAAGCGCTTTCGTCAATGCCAGTTAACTTCATCAGAATAATTAAAAAGTCAGAGGAAATGGGTTTAAACAGTATAAACTTGACAATGATTAGTTCATCCTTCCCCCAATGATTATACAAAAAACATTTTTTCAGCTGATAAATATCCAACTCAATTCATAAATATTAAGTACATACTTATTAAAAACACATCTAAAACATTGTACTGATACTGATATATATGTGTTCAACAACTTTCACAAAAATAAAAAGTTCAAACAAGATACTCAGTATTGCACATAAATATAAAACAACACCAAGAAAGGTTTTTATATAAGAAAATGTAGAATAATGGGACATTTAAACCTGTCCTGCCTTTTTTCTTAGTATTGGCAGGATAGTTAAATGGTTATTTAACCCCGGAGGGAAGTTAGCAGCTAGTCTTAATTGCCATAGAAGTTCTTTTTTTATTTAGAACAGTTTGCCAATCCTCCCTCCCCCAACTTCAATATGCACAAGGTCAAGAATGGCAAATTTAAATCCACAGAAACCAGCACATTGTGTACTATGTTTGTACAAAGCATTGGTTTCCTTTTTGTTTTTCATGTCATATAAATGTTCATATATTCTGGTTTGCCTCTCAGCTGTCCCTAATTTCAATCAAATATCAGCTCTGTCCCTGTCAATCCCATCTACTATGGTCAGTTGTTGTAGGAAAGCTAATGGATTACACATTGTACATATTGACAATAAGGGAGGTTGTACACCCCTGTAATGTCAAATGATGTACTGTAATTCACCTCCTCTCATTCTTTCCATGCCTCACATAATTAGTTCTAACATTGTAAAACTGTCTTTGAATGTCCCTGATGTACTCTGGCTAAGTCCCTGCTTCTGTTGACATTTGTCCCTGTTTGGTTGAGAGCTATGCCTAACATACTTGTCAAACTCCTACAGCAAGAACTCAGGACAAAGCCATAATTAATGGGGGGATAAAGGACCAAACTCAACAACAGTGTTTATGTATTGCTCATACAAAGTAAGAACGTGAATAGATTAAACTGATAATATTGTAGCATAACTGTGTTCTTAAGGTTATGAAATGTGAAACTCAGATGTCTGTCTTTATTTTCTGACATCAGCCATCATTGACTGGCCAACCATTTGTCAGACATCCACAGATTTGTGTGAAAATAGCCAAGACTATGTGGCAAATATCTTGACAGTCTGCAAACATCTGTATAGTTGAGAGGTATGATGCCTATAGAGAACATATACTACAGCAGGTTTGCATTGCTTTCTGTCATTGTGGCACACTGGTGTTACTGGTCTGTCCTCATATAGTCATTGTAATAGCACACTGTTGTTTATCTGACAGTGGCTGCATGACATATTAGTGTGAGTTTGTCCATAGCAGACACACCACAGTACACTGCAGTGATGGGTGTAGGAACATGCAGCAGAATCTGTCACGGCACAAAGGGACATACCCCAGTATTGCTGCTATCTTGGTGATAACTACACATGTAGTATGTTGCCAGACTGTGGGGTATGATGTGTGAGGAAGCAGTGAATAGTGCAGGCCATAATGGGTGTGCTGGATTTGTACATAGTGGACGTCCAGGTATCTGGTCCTGTATTGCGTTCCCCTTTTGTTGACTTTCAGGAACTATGTACCACAAGAGACATGCAGCCTTCTGAACTGTGGAGAATGACATTATACTGGTTGGACTAAGACACCACCATCAGATCTTGCTGTCCAGGTGAAGACACAATTGGGAACAACTGGCAGCATTGTGGGCAGACCTTGTGCCGGCTGTTAATCATATTGGCCAATAAGACAGGACCTATGAGTAGGTCTGACACTGGGCCATAGATATGGTAAATGCTGCATGACAAAGGGCAGCTGCTGTCACCAGGAATTGTGCTGCCACTGGTGGAGAACCTGTGATAGAACAACCCCTCTTGGCCACAGAGGAATTCTTGGTGAACCTAGGAACAACCAACAGCTCCCAGGCATTGATCACACCATACAGTGTGGAGGTGGGTGCCACAGTGCCCACAGAGGAGGAGCTTGCAGGTCAGATTACTGTGTTCACCAGTGTAATACTGTATCAGTCATTGTGGCAGGCTGTACATACCAGTACATGGGTATCAGGTCTATCTGCATTAGGGGGGTTGAGTTTTATGCTCAGTTGAGCCCACATACTCAGAATGTCAGCAATCTAGTAATTATCACAGTAATTACTGTACATGTGGATATATGCACAAATTACCTTGTAGTGCTGCAAAAGTTGGAGGTGCTGACAATACCTCTCCCTCACCTTTTCATAAGTCTGCCAGGTGTAGCCAAAGTCCTTGGTTCTGTACTGGGTACGTGGGATATTGTTGTGTTGTTTTAAGTATCATATATACCAAAAGAAAGTTAAGGGCTGCCATTTTGCCCTATGTATAACTGTTGTGCTTAGCCAGAGTAGGATATCTGTGTGCTCCATTCTGGAACAGTTAACTACAGTGCATAGACTGGGTAATCACAGCTGTGTAATTTTACAAACATTAACATGTTTGCACTTATAGTTATGAGTGACTACGCAGCCTGCTATACATGAGAAAAGTACTCCAAAAATGCCAGTTTGAACACAATAGGGAGATGGTACATACCTGAGGCAGTGGTACTACTACTGGCATATCATTCTCAATATAGGTGTACTTGGTTTTATGTTTAGTTCTATCACACTGTAATATTGCATACCTTACAGGTGTACTTTACTGGCAACATTAACTGGACGTAGCTGAAGTGCATGTTATAAAAGGCCTGACTTGTCTGTGTATGTTGTTGTGAGTTGGTCTGTTGTGCATAGGAGCAGAGATGTGAAGATGTGGGACTTGTAATGCAGTTGTGGATCTTCATCTGTATGAGTCTGTCTGTACTACCATACACAATAGTGCAGGTAGTAATGTACTGTGGTTGTGTTGCATCTCACAGGTGAATGGGGGGAGGGTTGGAGTCTGTCCCCTCACAACCTGATGCCAGTGTCTCATCAGACACTGATGATGATGATGATGGTGGCCATAGTGAGGAATAGGTGGGGTTGTTAGTAGATGAATCTATCCCAGAGGATGCCATTCCTCTGCTGCCCCTATCATCACTGCACACAGTCAGTATGCCCACACATACCCAATCCCCAGAGGCTGCAGATATTGGACAGTCAGAGGGTGGCAACATTGAACAGGGCAGTGTGTCAACTATGTCATCAGTGAGTGTAGATACCGGCCATAGACAGAGACCTGCTGAGGTCCAACATAGGCAGATTGACAGGGCTGCTTGTAGGAGGGCTGTTATCCATCCACCACCTCTTTCAGGTGTTACATCACGGGTCACTCGCCCCATGTTTCGGGCCATCGTGGAGGCACAGGGACATAGGTTCATAGGTTCATAGGTAGATACTAGGCTATCTGCCCTAGGGCATTTATAAGCCTAGCCAGAGTGTATTTGGCTTCATCCTCCCTATTAGATTAGCCTACTGTGCCTCTGTAAAGTAGGTCACAGAAGGTACCCTTTTAAGATTAGTTTACTGTGCCTCTGTCTAGCAGGGACACAGGAGAGATCCCAGGGGTGAATTTGTGATTTCCCATCCACGCGTCCAAATTTTGCTTGAAGATGGTCAGCGAGGGGCTATGTCTAACATGAATTGGGATTCTATTCCAGAGTGAGGGGAGCCTCTGGGAAATTAATCTGTCCCTCCAGCATGTCCTATTTATTTTTGTGCTGAGGTTTAGGTCCCTGGAGCGTGTAGCTCTAAGGGACTTGGATTTTTTGAGGTGGAGCATGTCTATTAATTCTGGGTTTGACATGGCTTTGTCGCCAGGCATAGATCGCCTCTGAGTAGGTGGTAAGCAACTGAGTAGAGCTGGAGTTTCTTTAGTCGAGCTGCATAGGACTTCTGTTTGTAGCCCATGATCCTCTTGGTGAGGTACTTTTGGGGTCTCTCCAGTTGCTGCAGGTGTCGGGTAAGGTACATCCCAAAAGGGGCATTGTATTCAATTATGGGCCTGATGAGTGACGAGTAGAGGGGCACAATGACCTCTCTTGATCTAGATGCGAACCCTTTCATGATAAGGTGGGCTATATAGAAGGTCTTTCTAACCACTTTGGCAACATGATTATCAAAGGAGAGATTACTATCTACATTGGTCCACAAATCTCTAATTACTTCTTCCATACTTAATGGATTACCACCTATGTGGTAATTTGTGGGCACCTTGTTTTTCCCAAAGGGGATGACTATGCACTTTTTAGCATTTAGCTTGAGGCCGTGGCTCTGGCACCAAGCATCCGTCTCTGTGAGACCCTTTTGCAGGATGCTTGTGTCAGCTGGAGATTCGATTATGGCCCCCAATTTGCAGTCATCTGCGAACTTTGTCAGCCATAATCCCCCCATGTTAGCCTGAACCTCAGAGAAGTATATACCGAACAAGAGAGGTCCCAGAACTGAGCCCTGTGGGACGCCACTTGTAACTGGTTTGGATTCGGACATGGCACCTGTGATTCTGACCATGTGGGTTCTATCTCTGAGCCAGTTTGCAACCCATCTTGTGATATAGGGGTTGATATTTAAGCTGGTAAGCTTATTTATGATGCCCGAGTGGGGTATTGTGTCGAAGGCTTTTGCTAGGTCCAGGTAGGCTGTGTGGACTACCTTGCCCTCATCTATGGCTTTGGTAAGTGTTTCAAAGAAATCAACTAGGTTTAAGAGGCAAGATCTGCCCTTAACAAAGCCGAATTGGGTAGGGTCCATTCTGAATGCAACACCAGATCGATGCTTAGGGTTATGGATTCAGCACAGTCTGACATCCATAACTGCCTCCACCACATTGGGGACACCCTGGATAGGTTCACTGATGTTGTGGATAGATGGTGGGCTGAGACAGTGTCTGTCTTTGACTGTAGATTGTCTGTGCTGCAACATCTGGTTAGTGTTTGTGTCAGACACATGGACGAAGGTCAGCAACACCATCTCCTGGAAGTCCATGTGGCCATGCAAAGTCACATTCCCATAGAAACAGTACCTCCAACGCTACAGAGAGAAGTGTGCTGTCCACACCACAACATGGCAGGTCATAGGCAGATGGTCCTAGGTGGTCCTATGGGGGGCACCACCCCAGTATTTTGCAGTCACTGTCAGGTTCCTAGCACCAAATCTGACCTTGGGCATGGTTGTGCCAGTGCTACTCCTGGCAGAGCCAGTTCACGTGTTCATGGGCAGAGGTGGTGAACTGTCCACTCTACCATGTATGGACCACAGCTGTCCAGCATACCCATGTGAAGGGTTAGCACTGGGCTTGGCTGTGTAAATGAACAAACTCAAACACCACTGTTGCATGCAGGTCTCCAACAGACACACACAGCACCTCTCCATGGCCTATTTAACCCACACTCTTCCTGAGTCACACATATGCTGTCACCTGTTTGGCACAGTCTAGGCCTCTGTCAACCCCATACCGCACCCCGTGCATGTGATGATAACTGTGCCACATCCCTGCTATCAGTGCCTTCAATGCAGGGAAATGCAAATATTTGTCTGATGCACAACATGACTATGTTACTTTACATATACTTGTGTAGTGCAGTATTGTTTTGCCATGGCACTTGTTGTAGGTGAGTACAGGTATTGTATGATGGAATGTATCATGACTACACATCAAACTTTGTGCATCTTTGCTGCATGATGTTAGACTGGTGGTACTGTTACAGACTGAGAATTGTGTCACAGACCTGTAATTGTGTCTGTTCCAGGAGTCTGAAGGGTTAAACAATAGACACATGGTGGCAATACAATGGCACAGGATGGCATGGGGGCACAGCAGACATATGATGTCAGCAAGATAAGGCAGTGTACGTGCATGGCTCCCTAAGTGCATATATATATATATATATATATATATATATATATATATATATATATATATATATATATATAAAACAGTGCATCAGGGACAATACAAACACATGAAAACATGCTGAAACTTGTACTCCAAAGGTAAACAAAGCTTAGCAGTAACTGTAAACACCCCCCTGCTCAACAGAGTGATGTGCTATGCAAACAAGCACCGCCGAGCTCCAAAGAGCTTACAAGTCCTCAGACACCTCCCCTTTGCTGTCCACTACCTCTGGTTCTCTGCCTACACAAATGGGATCTACGGACACGGATACCCATTTGTGCTATTCAGTAACCCCAACTCATTTGCATTGCCACCAGTTCTGCACACTGCTGAATATTACCTTTAAGAGTTCCTAACATAGCTCAAGAAGTTTCTGAAATAGTCCTTAGCCTGTGAGACTATCCTGCCTTGTAATTGGCTTTGCTGGACTTTTTTATGCCTCTTATTTTCTTGTTTAGTTGAACCAGATAGCTCTTATCATTATGATAGTTAATCTTCCTGATTTTGGCCACAATTTCTTTTTCTTTTGTTATATAACCTGTTAAGGTAAGGATTCCACCACTGTGGTTTGTTTGTAGTGTTAGATCCAGGCTTAATTTTGGTAGGTATGGCAGCCTCAGTGCAGTCATTTATGTGTTTGTGCAGAGTTACTGAAAATAATTCTGCACAGGTAGCTGTATTTGTGGGGTTTTGAGATAAATTTATATGTACAGCCATACAAACCTATGGCAAGAGGTGTCATGGCTACAAATACATGACAAAATAGTTCAGCAAATCTGTAGAAAGGGTAACATGGGAATACTTGTATAAAAAGAAAACTTTACATCATAGAAGTATATCACACATATCAGAACATAGTACTAAGAATACCTGCTAAGAATGCACAATTCATGCGATATTACACTATATTCTGAGATAAATCATGCCGTTAGGTGAAATGTTACAGTGTACACCATTTCAGGATTTGTGGAACCCACTAAGAGTACACCAATATGATGTATACAACTGTGAAAAAAAATGAAGAGCTGTGCCCAAGGGTGGCCAATTGGGGTGACATAAATGCACAGTTACGTGAAGATGACAAGCACCTGTAATGTGATGCTGTGCAACATGGCAGAATGCCTTTAAATGTGGACAATGCAATCAATGGAGAAGTACAACCCACCAATGTAACAGTACTAAATGAAAGGGAAATATGTCAGCATGGAGCACCCAAAGACGAGTAATGAAAGGCAGACACATCCCACACTATAACAGCATTGCCATTCTACACTTAAACATATACTGCCAATATGACAGCAATGACAACACAGATAGAAAATCATTGGAGAAATTATGCTTCTATGGTCAACTATGAACTCAGCACAGATACAACTGAGATGAATATATGTGGGGTAACACCGTACCTCTGTGCATATCAGTGAAAACCACTGCTGCTGTAATGCACACATCTAAGAAACCTTAATATAGTGTATGTGTCTGCAATAGGTAATGTCAAATGAGATAACTCCAGTTGATAATCTATTGCTGAGCAGACAACTCTGGGTATATTTACTGAGTGCCACTGTGAAATGTTTAGCACAAGACAAGCAGTTGCCATGTCATAGGCATTAACAGGCATCCAGCACATACAGCAAATGGAGACATAGCAAAGTATACCATTGGAAAACAGCCTGTGGCATATTATCAGGGAAATTACAGGGAAAGCACAACTTTCATATGGGATAATGCATACAGACATGTGCCATGAGAACAACAATAATAATATATGTGTATATATTACATGCACATTACATAACAGACAAGCAATACAAAGACCATACTTATTGTGCTGAGGCACCTCTCTGGTTGGGCTGAAGCTAGTGGATAAGGTATGTGGTGATCTCCTGGAAGGATTTGTGCATTGCACATGCCACATCCCTGAAGACATCTTTCATCTTCATCTGCATCTGTGTCAGGAACAGATCACTCATAACCTTTCAGATCTGGTTCCTCATGACGTTTGCTCATGGTGGAGCATGGTGTCACTGGCCCACTGTAATGACAGCACAGCATGGTGCAGCCTTGGTTGGGCTACAACCTCCTCCTCCTCAGAATGCAACTAAGCAGGCAGGCATCCAGCACATCTTCTCCATCTTCATCTGTTGATAGGTGGGCTGTCATATCTTTCAATCTCTTTAAAATGCAACAAATACAAACAGTAGACAAATCAGTATTAAGTGTCATGAAATCACCATAGCAATATGGAAAACAACAGTGTACTACCACAGCACCCTCTACATTGTCAGTTAAAATTGCACATTTCGGTACCAGAGATACTGATACAGAGCAAAAACTGTTACGTATCAACAGTGAACACTTATGAAATCCAGTTTACGTGTGGGTTAAGCACCATAGTGATCACAATGATATCCTGACTAAATTTTGAAATGATGTCTCACAGATAAAATGCTAAGGAAAATATGTTAAAGAGGTATGGACACTAATGGAATGATGAGAGGTAGCCAACAAATGCATCAAATACACATTCATGATTAACAAGATAAAATATGAATGCAGGGCACATATGTACAAAAACACATCAAGGTTCATGTCATGTGTTACAATGAAGCACTCGCATAAACTTTCCCAGGGATTTTTTAACAACACTGCTACTTTGTAAAAAACAACAAAAATACCACAAACAAGGTAACGAAGAGGTGGAACAAACCGCTGCAAATAATCCACGAATATGAACCAAGTTGAGTTTATTGTAAGCGCTTTCATGCATCTAAAATGGATGCACTTCTTCAGACAAAAACATACAGCCAACAACTCCAATATATAAGCAAACCAATTAATCAATTAAGCAGTTAATTAACCACTTAAACAATAAAATAAATATTAAACATTATTTGAAAGTTTTTAAAAAGTTTTTTTAAAAAAAGTTTTTTTAAAAAGTCTTACAAACTTAATGTATTCCAATACTTTAAACTAATAACCACAGCACTATTAACCAAGTCCGAAACTAACTACATTGAAGTAATATTATTTAGGACTACTGAAATTCAATTAACGTCTCAAAGCTTTCAACCTAAGTAAACATTTAATAGAAGCAACATCATTAATCCCAGGATAAACATAGGCGTTTGTTTTTAGTTGCCAGATTAATTCTTGTTCCTCAAGTTTTAATTGCCAAGGACCACCTCGTGGATTTTGGGTAACCTGTTGTACTACCGTGAAAAGAAATTTATGTGAATTAAATTCAATAATATGCCTTGCCAAGGCATTGGTAACCTGTCCTTTAGCAATAGCGTAAATGTGCTCATATATACGCTGTTTTAAATGGCGTTCCGTCTTACCCAGATAAAATACTGGGCAAGACTGACATGAAGCCAGATATACAACGCCTTGAGAGTCACAGTTAAATTTGTCAGGAATAAAATGTCTGTGACCTTTAATATAAAAACAGGAACCCGTCTGAATATACTGACAGTACCTACACCTTCCACATTTAAACATCCCTTTCTTTTGTTTATGATGACCATAGGGAAGTTGAAATATTGTCTTTAAAGAGACACCTTTTTTAAAAACCACAACTGGTTTAACCCCAAGCACTTTCCTAAGACTCGAATCCTGCAAAATTACATCCCAGCAATTATTCAAAATTTCCCTAAGTGGAAATGCCATATCATTAAATTGTGTAATAAAACTGGTAATGTAATTTAATTGACCATCAGAATCCGTTACCGCCGCTGTATTAGTAACAACGACAGGAAACCGGATCCCGTTAGTGGAGGAATAACCTTTTGTTAGGATAGGACCAAGTAAACCCTCTGCTCTTTTGTTTGAAACTTCCAAAGTCAATGCATGCACCAAGGATGATGGATAACCCCGATTAAAGAACATCTGACCCAACGTGTTACACTCTTGTTCAAAATCATCATCAAGCGGACACATTCTGGATGCCCTGACCAATTGGCCTTTAATTACCCCTCTTTTTTGAAAAAATGGGTGATTACTAGAAAAATGTAAAAAGGAGTTACTGTAAAAAGGTTTCCTGTAAATGGTCGTCCTAAATCTATTATATGTCACATCCTTGTATATATTAATATCAAGAAAATTAATAACATGCTCATGGTATTGAAACGTAAATTCCAAGAATGATGAAAAGGAACCCATGGTGTCAACTAATCTCTCAGCGTCCACTTGTGTCCCTTTCATGATAATAAAAATATCATCTTGGTACCGTGTATACCATACTACCAAATTTTGGAACAAAGCATGTGAAAATAGGAAAGTGTGTTCCCAAAATGCCATAACAGAATTAGCAAAGCTCCCCCCACAGGGGGAGCCCATGGCAATACCTGACCTTTGAAGAAACAGTTGCTTTTTAAACATAAAATAATTATTACTTAAAATAATATCCAACAAAGCAATAATCAAATCAATGTCCAATCCAGAGACTTGTTTCATAAGTAAAAAGTCTCTTACCCATTCTAAGCCTAATTGCTGTGGAATAACTGTATATAAATCCTTAATATCCACAGTCAAGAACCCGTAATTTTCATCAAAAGGAATGGTATTCAAATGATGTAACACATGCCAAGAATCACGGCATATCTGAGTTTCCGTTTTTAATACCTCCTTTAATTTACCATCGACCCACTTGGCACAGGCATATGTGATGGAATTACGTCCATCAATAATAGGCCTAAGGGGGGGATTATTCATGTCTTTGTGCAGCTTCGGTATTCCAAAAATGACAGGAATAAGGGGAGCGGGCATTGCCAGATAATGATATGTTTCTAGGGAAATAGACCCATCAATGAATAAATCACTCAAAAAACCCTTAATACGTTGATAAGCTTGATTGAGTTCATTTAAAGACACCTCATTATAATTAAAAGAGGAAAGCATCTTAAACATCCTACAATCATAATCTGCATCATACATAAAAATGGCCCCACCACCCTTATCGGGTTGCATAACCCGAATATTATGTATCTTAACAAAATCTATAAGCTCCCTGTCCTCCTTGGAAACATTATTGTGCTGTTTACATTTGTTGTAAAAAAACGGGTCAGATATAAGAGAACGAAAAGACATTTCAGTTATTTTCTCAAATATTGCTAGGCTATTATTTAAAGGAGGATTGAATATACTTGCTACACGCTCATCGGAAACCACATGGCTTGAACTACCAAACATAACATTCAAGTTCAACTTACGTGTAAAGATTTTTAAATCACACAAAATTCGTGCCAAATTTGGCCTCGTATTGGGTACAAAGTTAAACCCTTTAGTTAACAATTCTACTAAACTTGATGGAATAACTTCAGAAGTAAAATTGAACACATTAAAGTCACGTTTTGAACTTTGCACAATAGTTAAATGTCCAGAAACATCTCCATTAGTTACCTCTTGCGCCGATTGTTTTTTCTGCGCTGTGAGTATTGGCCACGATTGGTGTTCGGGTTGAAAGGGGCTGATTTGTTGTGGTTCCTCTGAAAACCCGAATTGATCTCATTGTGGCCCATTTGCTGATTTTTGTTGGATATTCTTTCACTACGCCGAGGTTCACCTCTAAACCCAAGGTCTGACTCATTATTATTGAATTCTTCTTCTTCCGTGATGTCATCCACGGGAGACAAATCACCTCTATTTATTGCCATGACACCTGGGCCAACTGATACATTGTTACGCACATTACCAAAGTTAGCTGGTGGGTCAGGGTAAGCCCGATTTTGTTCGTACGCAAGTATGTCACGACTCATTTTACGTTTTTTAGTTTCAGAAATTTTAATTAAAAAAGAGTCAATACTTGCGAATATTCGTTTATAATCATATTGATACCGTCCAAAATCACTATCAGTATTAATACTATTGTCCAACACATCCAACTGATGTTTCATATCGTCCATTTGCTTGTTGTACTGTGCCATTAATATGCTCAAAAAGTCCAACCCTTGTTTATTAAAAAATTGAATTAATTGTAAATGAAACTCTGAGTTCTTGACTACGCCTGATGGATATTTGTATTGGCGTAGCCCTTTGGGAACTATCTTTAACCTAATGCATTCTTGAAAATATAACACCTCTATTTGTAGTTTTTTGTATTTCAAAAGCATGTCATCAAATTGCTTTAGCCTTTGAACAATACTATTAGAATCTTCCTGGTGTTGATTAACTTGAGGCAACACGCCTGGATCCATAGAAAAAATATTATTTGGTGTATTCATAAAATCGGCTAAATTAGGCAAGGACCTGAAATTACCTACTGGAGAACCCTCCTGGTTAGATGAATTGTTTCTATTAGGAACCAAGACTGTATTACCATTATTCTCAAGAGGCAATATAGTACCACCCGGTACACCATATATAGGTGGTGATCTCCTGGAAGGATTTGTGCATTGCACATGCCACATCCCTGAAGACATCTTTCATCTTCATCTGCATCTGTGTCAGGAACAGATCACTCACAACCTTTCAGATCTGGTTCCTCATGACGTTTGCTCATGGTGGAGCATGGTGTCACTGGTCCACTGTAATGACAGCACAGCATGGTGCAGCCTTGGTTGGGCTACAACCTCCTCCTCCTCAGAATGCAACTAAGCAGGCAGGCATCCAGCACATCTTCTCCATCTTCATCTGTTGATAGGTGGGCTGTCATATCTTTCAATCTCTTTAAAATGCAACAAATACAAACAGTAGACAAATCAGTATTAAGTGTCATGAAATCACCATAGCAATATGCAAAACAACAGTGTACTACCACAGCACCCTCTACATTGTCAGTTAAAATTGCACATTTCGGTACCAGAGATACTGATACAGAGCAAAAACTGTTACGTATCAACAGTGAACACTTATGAAATCCAGTTTACATGTGGGTTAAGCACCATAGTGATCACAATGATATCCTGACTAAATTTTGAAATGATGTCTCACAGATAAAATGCTAAGGAAAATATGTTAAAGAGGTATGGACACTAATGGAATGATGAGAGGTAGCCAACAAATGCATCAAATACACATTCATGATTAACAAGATAAAATATGAATGCAGGGCACATATGTACAAAAACACATCAAGGTTCATGTCATGTGTTACAATGAAGCACTCGCATAAACTTTCCCAGGGATTTTTTAACAACACTGCTACTTTGTAGCAAAACCAGAATTATTAACCTTCCCAGTGCAAATAGCAGCACTGAGAATCAGATATACGTGAAACCAAGCCAGTGTGCATGACAAGGAGCCTCTCAACCTGGCCACAGTATAGGCTCAGGTCTATAAATCCAAAAGGAGTGCAGTCCCAGGAAGGAAGATATCCAGACATTTGATGAAGTCCAGTGGATGGATTTATAGGCTCAGGTCTAGATCATGGTAAGCCACCTGGCAGCCATATCTAAATTCATCATGTAAACAATGATTGTCCATGATCATCTCTAGTACCCTAATGAAGTGCATGCACTGTTGTTTAATGTTGATGTAATCAGCAGCAACTGCGTGCATAAAGTTATGCTCAGTAGAAAGGCATGGAAAACAGACAGTGAAGCTGGAGATGAGATCATTAGCAGAAGTCATGGAGAGGGTGAACATAAAAGTGCAAAGTGAGTTGTGGAACAAAATATTCGATGGAAAGGTAGACCATAGAATGACTGTGAAAATGCACCCATCTTAAGGATGTGAAGTATACAGTACATAGGAGACTCTTTCCCTGTAGATTTAAAAAAAACTTAAAAGTTACACTATAATAGTTTTTACTAGTGAGTAACTGGACTGGAGGCTGCAAAACTCCCAATACTGCTACATTGGGTGTCCCATGGAAATGCCAAGTACCCTCAATGGCAGTGCTTTAGACAAGGAACTAACAATAGAGCAAACTCCCCACTGGGCATTCTTCTTCATCAAGGCAGCTATCTGTACATTACAAACCAATAGTGTGCTGAGACTCAAAGAAACTTTCCAGCAGCATTCTGAGATTTTGCACAATAAACTGATAGTTTCTGACTGGCTGGAGTAATCAGTCCTACAAGGATGGATGCACTCAATTCATCCATGCTTCTATCAGACTCACACCGCTACCCTCCCCTATCACCTATTCCCACTCTTCAACTTCCTCACTGTTTTTATACTAAACAAAACCTCAACTCTGTCTAATTGACCAATCAATTCCTCTTCTTACTCCACCTATCACTTACATCCACCACCTTCACACAAATACTACACCCCCCTTTCCTAAACCGTTCCTCTGTTACAGACATATATTTATCACAATTACTACTCTTTACCTCCATGCAGTGAATTACACTGTCCTAATCTTTTTCCTTCTCTGCAACTACTTTCTCTCTTCTTCCAGCACTCCCTTGGCCTTACATTGCAGGCGTCCGCTTATCTCATTAACTGTCACCTTTGCTGTAATTCTCTCATCCACCTATATTCCAGTAAACTTCATATTCCTTGCTTTCTTGCTATCATCTCTGTTTATGCTCATCTAATTACATCAATACTCTCCTGCTTTATTCACCAACTCTACCCGCAGGTGTACCTCACTCAAATAACTACACTACCCACAGCCATATCTCACTCAAACAACCACACCTCCGTACTTCTACCTCTCTCAAACTACTACTCTATCTTACTATCACTGAACCTGTACTAACCTTTAGCCAAGCCCAAATATGCTCTGCCTTTATTTTCTTACCCTTCAGAGCCATTTTACAAATTATCATATCACAATCCCCTACAGTCATCTCAGTTACTCTCACCTATTCTACACATAACAGAAACTGCATTTACATAACTGTCATTGCACTCAGCTGATTCAAAGTCCCACCAACCTATACTAAAAATAAATATAAAAGCCTTCATTTCCTCATAAGGGCACAGCTATCTTTGCTTTAAACTCCAGACCTCTGTTAGGTGACATCCACCCAAATTTATGTCATACTCTTCATCACACCAGCAATAACCAATCTACAACCACCCCTACTCCACAGCACCCCCATCTTTCCTGACACATTTTAAGCTAATCTCCATAAACATCTGCAGCATATACAATGCAGCTACATGACTTCATACTTGGATGGCCCACTACACATCAAATACACTAATCAGATATACTAGCTATTACTGAATCATGGTTAAAGCCTAACACAAAAGACACCAAGACACTTCCACAGATACAACATCATTAGAGATGATCAACTAACTAAAAAAACAAGTGGGCTTGCCTTAGTATACTGAAATTCCTTAGAGCTCAAGCCATATACCAGCAGCATACCTTAATTCCACAATTACTTATATCTTTCCTCAAACAGAATAGCCATAATCAGCTCTGCATCATTGTTCTCTATATCCTCAACCCCCAGAAATAATACAAACACATTAAAGGACATTCTGTACAAAATAGCTAATACCTTCCCAAATGAAAAAAAAAAATCTTATTAGATGATGTCAGCATGGATTGGGAGAATATTTCCTCTAACTTTCCTAACTCAAGTATTAATTTATTTGGCCTCACATAGCTTATTGCCTCTTCAAGTCACAACTACAAGAGCACAACCCTAGATTGGATAGTGATCTCTGACCTGAGCAAATCTGTCTCCTTGCATACCCTTTCTAATTCTATTACTGACCATCTAACAACGTACACCGATAGTCTTATAATACACCATCTCTACAAAATGACTGATAACATTTCAAACATCTCCTCACATGCCTTTACATTATTGTCACATTCCATCAACTGGTCTATTCTAAATACCCTACCCCTGGGAGATGCTGCCCACACATTCAATAAAGCGTTCTTAGCTACCTAAAACAATATTGCACCTATCAAAAGAAAAAGAGTAAAACAAAAACATGCTCCATGACTATCAAAAATATCTAGAATTATGATGCATAAAACAGATAAGGGCTTGACACAGTGTCACTCCAGTCACATAACTCACATAACTTCTGCAAACGTTCAGGGAACTCAATAACCTTACACAAAAAAAAAAGTTAACACAGACATAAAGAATATTACAATGATTTACAAGACCAACATAGATATAATCCCAAGAAATTCTGATCCTTTGTTAATGAATTGCTACAACTAGAAACAAAATCCAGAAATAATAAGAAAAGTCTCTTTGAGCATATAATATAGACACATGCACACACACACACACACACACACACACACACACACACACACACACACACACACACATGCGCACACGTGCACACACACACACACACATATATATATATATATATATATATATATATATATATATATATATATATATATTTATATATATAAAATATAATTCCTAAGCTCAAGATATGCTCTCCATCTGTCAGAACTTGCCAAGTGAGTACCTGAAACACTCAGGCACTATGGAAGGTACTGTTTTCTTGATTTATTTGCCTGTTGTCAAACACAAATTCACATCCACACACACACACACACACACACACACACACACACACACACGCGCACACACACACACACACACACACACACACACACACACACACACACACACACACAGAGACACACACACCTACTTCTTCACCTTGGCTCTCAGATTTTTTTGTCTTTTGTTCTTTTTGGTTTATTACCCTGTTTCTTAAAGTCCATTTACTAGACTCTTGCAATCTTTGTCCTAAATGACCTCTAGTGAACGGAGTTTTGTTACACCCTGTTTTCATCTGGAGATAAACATGGACTTAAATACTAGTTCAGCAATCCAGTTTATGTGGACTTTGTTTTATTAGTATTCCTTAATTTAGTTTGGATTGCAAGATTAATTTTGTTTTATTAGTAATTTTTTATTTAGTTTGGATTACAGTATTGATTTATAGACGGTTTAGAGTCTAGTCCCATTGTCCATCTGATTCCTTTACAAATTAAACCTCTTTTTTGGTATTGTATGGTTACCATTGACTACTGCTTCGGCACTGCCCCATTTTTATTATTTTTTTTGTTTCAGACTGGTCATTTTGAATCTTACTGCTAAAGTGCTATTTGCAAAGATTAGCCACCTGTCTGGGCCTGGAATCTGGACCTGAGACATGTTTACAATCTGGCTATTTTCATAGCATTTTATTTTTCTCTTTTATTTAAAGTACTCTTCTTGTCTGTTTGGACTGGTTATGTTCATTTTTTGCCAACCTGGTTTATTTGGTTTGTACTGTGTTCCCCTATGATATAGGCATGTAGTGACTAGCTTTTGTTAACACAGGTATGTGTTCTTTTTGGATCACCAACACAGAAAATGTATCCCAGTCTAAGGTTTAGGACTGACCTCAGTTCTTGGCCCTTTTGTTGTCATCCTTCACTGTGGAGCTTTAAGATGATTTTTGTTTACATTGGGTAAGTATATTTATACTGGTAGGCTAGACTATCATGAGTTACTTTCTGTTTTGGCTCATTACTATGCATGAGGTTGTAAATCATGATTTATGGTCCTTTATTTTCATTAAGCATATATTTTGTTTTCCCAGGTAAAGTTATTGAAAAGTCGATCTGATGAGGTCTAGTTGACAGACAAAAGCACTTATCATAAGTAAAAGCTGAGTTATTCTGGAGACTAAGCTTGGCCAAGTTTTATTCTTCAGTACTTTTATAGAAGAGGAATGAACATCTGAAGTTTTGAAATACTTAGCACTGTTGTTTTTAATAGTTTACAATGATTTTATTTTTCATTTTCTCAAATAAAAAGCAAGTGAAGGCAGTCTTGTATTTTCATTATGGGGTCAGCTATCTGCTTGCATTTCTTTTGTGATTTATGTACTTGTTCATCCTGAAACTCATTCTTGGTATACACAGAGTTTGTGGATATTGGATAGATTTACCAGATCCATTGGTGATCTTTGACATTTAATTTCCCTATAAAACCAACCTCTGAATGTTCTTTAGTACTTAGTTACAAGACAAGCAACTGGTTTACATGTAGAGATGTACTATCCCATGAGTTTAGACATACACTGCAGTATTTACCTATACATCATCTGAGCAAGCCAATTAGAAACCCCTTTTGTATCCTCCTGTAGATTGTGTAATAAGCATCTGGAACCATGGAAATACACTTTCAACTATCTATGTAGCCAGCTTGTTAGACATGGACATCCTGACACAATGCAGCAGTTGTGTCAAGTATACCAACAATGATTTAATTCTTAAGCAAACTCATACAGTGTGTCTTCTTCTTCTTCTTCTTTTTTTGGCTTTTCCCGGTTAGGGGTCACCACAGTGGATCACCTGTCTGCTCATGACTGGCAGTGGAGTTTTACAGTGTCAAGTTGCCAGCCCAGTGCCCAACCTTCCACAGAAGGCACACACATGCACACACTCGCACCTAGGGCCAATTTAGAGTGTACAATCCACCTACTGCATTTCTTTGGGATGTGGGAGGAAACCGGAGCACCCGGAGGAAACCCACGCGACCACAGGGAAAACATGCAGACTCCACACAGAAGGCACCCCAGCCAAGAATCAAACCGGAGAACCTCTTGCTGTGAGGCAGCAATGCTAACCGCTGCTCCACCGTGGCTGTCATACAGTGTGTGAGAGATGTATTTGCACAGTATCTCTGGAGGCAAAGCTGTCATATACAGATATTACTAAAAAAACAGTGTCATAAACACACAATATACCACACTGCATCCACCACAGACAGTACAGAACAGACACACAGACTCACATATGCTGAATATATTTTATGCAATCTACCAAAACCTCAAAAGCACTGAAGATGCAAACATAGCAACATATACCCTCATCAACCAGTAAAAAAACTCAAGCAACACCCATCATGAAACACGCACCTATAACTCATGATATCTCATCTCAAAAACCCATAAGTCATACCTCCACACAACCAAAAGCTGTAGTCATAGGACACTCCACTGTGAGACACACTGATGTACCCCCCCCAACAAGCTGAGCAAAGAGAGGATCATGGTCAGCTGCCTATCAAGAGCCATATAACATCTACTCTAGTCCTTGCACTGCAAATACATATAAGACTCAGTCATAGTACATATGAGAGTAAATTACATGAGGTATGCCTCCCTGGACCATATGAAGAGAGAGACATGATGGAGCTTTCAGAATATATGTCTGAGGCAAGTATGAACCCAGCCCTGAACAGCATTTTACCTTCACCAAGAATGATTTCACAATAGGAGCAAAAATTATTGACTTTAACAGTTGGCTTAGCTTCTAGTATCATTCGAAGTGAGTACAATATAAACCTGCCTGGGAAGATATCGTAACACAGTTCTAATTGCTTTGCCAGGAGTGGCCTGTACTAACCCCTAAGGCTTTTGTATATTGGCAAAAATCTCATCCACTCCCATAGTGCCTTTTTTATATAAAGCCAATCTACAAAACTTTCCAACATAGCAAATTTGGAAAACATGAAGGTATTGCTGTTCAATGCTAGGATCCTAAACAGAAAACTACTCTTCCTATAGGCACTCCTTACCCTAAAATTAATCAATATATGCATCATCACATAAACGTGGTTCAAGAATATTGAGACCACCTCATCAGTGCAGAGTTTCAAAGTTTACCATGCATGCTGATCCACTGCAGTAGACAAAGGCAACAAAGACAGCAGTGACTCTGTATTCATAAAATAGAATCACTCCTCCACACTTATTAAGCAGGATAATAACAAGAACTTCTCTGTGTCCAGTTTGCATTAACAACACCCAATATAACATTGTAGGCAGTTACAGGACCCTGTTTATAATCTCCATGGTACATGAATCCTATGGAAGCCCGAAGCATTCAGCCAAACACTATTCTCTTACAGAAATTTAAATATCCCTCCATTAACTGAGAAAATCATACATGTCTGAATATGTATGTCCAGAGATTTCTGGACCTCATGCATACAAACTCACTGGGCCAAGAAGGGGAAACAAAATCTTGGACTTGGTTTTAACCAATACGAGACAGCACTGCCCCTTTCCAGTTGTAAGACCATCTCTAGTCATATCAGACCATAAATTAGTCATTTTCACCATCAGCATAAAACTGAAGCCAGAAGTATCCTCCAATAATGCGTTATTCAGAAATTATGCCAAGAGAACTGTTAAAGCTGAGTAATGACCTGGCAAAATTCATCATTCCCTTACACCATGGGGACTCCACTACACATATGGAATCCTTCACTAAACATTTCTATGAACATATAAAAGATTGCTTTTAAGCATCTGTCCCCCTCTGAAATAAATGTAATGCCAAATTTAAGAATAAACCCTTACTATGAAGCCCTGATATAAATGGGCTATACAATAAAAGGAAAAACTCATAACACATTAAAACAAATCTGATTTTGCAAATACCAACAATTCTCTTGCTAGGGCTATAAGAGAATTTCAGGTCCTGATTAAATCAACCAAAGCTAGGCAGATGGTTAAAATAGACACATAGGCAAAACAATCACAAAGTATTTTTTTAACTGTGTCAGCAACCTCAGAAGAGAGAACACAATGAAGTGCTTTTAGTAAGGATCTTCACAAAATTGTAACTGTTTAGTTTGGCATCTTCTAGATGAGTGCAGGCAAATGTCACAGTTGTTATTATCTATTGCCTTAGAATAAGTTCAGTCATATCCTTTCACCTTATTGCATGAATACTGATGAGTCTTTAGATACTTTCCATACCGTGTTCCTTTCCTACTAGAGCCCATTTATTACTCTGCAGCTGTACCCCACATTGTGACCTGCTATTGTTCTTGTGGCTGCTGTGTGTCCCCTGCCTGCTATTTATATATTACTTTTACCTCCCTTTCTACTTTTTCTCATCTCTGCTGGCCTTGTTCTGTCTCCTTTAACACTTTCATGCTGTTATTTGCTACACTGTCCTGTTCTTTGCCATGCTGATACTGTCTTCCCTGTATTTCCATGTTAATACTAGCCATCATTTTCTTGTTAGCTTTTAACCCTACCGCTGTTATTGCTGTTTCCTAGTCTAAGACTTTTTAATTATCTTTTTTTATCCTCACTGATTATTGTCATACAGAAAATGGTTTAATCTCACTCCTCTTCATTTTGCTATGCTCATCTTCACTTTGTTCTGCACCTTGTCTCCATTCCCACCCACCGCTCACATGACTTTTTTTTTACTGGTCGTACCACTACAAATCCACTTCTAACCTATCAGCAAGACCCCTCCCTCTTTCGCCCTGCAGCAAGTTAACACCCATCTCAATAACAGACACTCACAGACTGTCTCCCTTTCCAACCTCAGAAACTTTACATTTGCTTCATCTGCTCTTCTTTCCATTATATGCACCTCATATTATCAGCGCCATTACTTTTATATTCTGCTCCTTATACCTCTGAATGCCTTCAAAGATCGAGACTCCTCCATTTCCTTTCACATTACTACATGATTAGAACTGTCTGATTAGAAATCTAACACTACCTTCTCCACGTAGTTTCCTTCAGTAACTTCACCTCTGCTTCCGTCCACTTAATACTATCCCCATCTCTTTGCTCTCCTCTATAACTACTGATATTTCAAATATGTTTCTCCAATACTATGTCTCTTTCTACATCTACTACATCCTGTCTGACAATCTGTCACTGCGTACTTTTACCTCTATATACCCCTCCTACTGTAATTTACTCAGCATCCCATGAAATTACCAGAAGCTATACCAATACATATCCCAGCCTTTTAACTTCTCACCTTGCCTTTATTTTAAGCACAAAATACTTCACTACCAACCTTTACTCAAAGAATAAAACTGATGCAAGTCCACTCTAAACTGATACACTAAATCTCAAAAATTCCCCAATGTGATGACATCCACCCCAACCCAGGCCCTGTAAATCCACTAACTAATCTAAATAAAGAGCCAGCCCTACAAAACTGCAATTTAACTAACCCTCCTTCAACCACCACCTCACACTATACCTCTACCCAACTTTATTGCTCAACATTAAACTGCCAACTATCCATGCCAATAAAAGCAGCACATCAAACCTTTTCATTTTGCCACTGATTGACTAAAAATGAATGTTGTCACTATCAACCACTATACCATTTTAACAAAATTATAGAACTACATATTTGGATATTATATTATATCCTTGGTATTCTTGCCATCACAGGAACCTGGCATAATCATTAAAGATTCTGAACTAGTCCATCCAGATTACATTATCAGCAGAGCTGATAGGAAGTTCTTCTTTTAGCAGAGCTCATTAGCAAGAGTATGGCATCCAAATTCAGGAAGGTGATCATTCCACTGTATACTGCACTCATTAGGCCACTTGTTGAATGTAATGCACCATTCAGCATGTATGTGTCCAAGCACCTGACTCAGCTGGAGGGAGCACACCATTTTCTCACCAAGAAAATCAAGGTACTAAATCACAAAAGTCACTCTGACCACCTCAAAGCTATGTTCCTCTTGTCAGTGCAGTACAGGCTGCCAGGGGGAGATCTCTGCCTCAAACAGAGAACCTCTAGCAACCCCATCCTTTCAGATGCTCTACACATCTGTAAGTTCAATAGTGGCAGAAACACCCACTGTAGGGACCTTATTCTGTAAATTAAATAAAATAGGCTGAAGGGATAGATATGTCTTGCAGAGAATACCACTTCTCTCTCCATGTGAAGTTAAGTACATCTCTTAGTTTATTCAAGCATAACCTGGGTGCATGGATGAGGAACCATAAGTTCACCCCAATCTGGCACTCTTGTCCCTTATGGGCAGTGGGACACATGAAAATACCTGCTCTAGAGTTATTCATTCTTACTATACAAAGGGAATTTGCACAATACTAAAGGATTATCTCACATGGGGTTATACATTTATTCTTACAATACAAAGGGTTTTTACACAGTACTAAAGGATTATCTTATGTGGGTTTATCCACAGCCTCCACAAAAAGCAGAGGCCTTGGTACTTAGAAGCTCAGTGGGAGTACATGGCTAGGCTGCTAAAGATCCTTACAAATCAATAGTGTAGTAAGTACTTATGAACCTATGGTTTTATCACTACTGCATTTTCAAAATATATTTTAACTGTCTGTATTATCACATGACTCTGTTTACGGTCTGTAATTCATAAAAAAAAATCTTAAACTGTCAATATTTTATCTAATCACTTATTCACGTTATAAAAATGAGCTTTTGTTCCTTGGGTCTTCTGTGAAATATTTGTTTTTCCCAGTTGAACTTTCCAGTTGAACATTTGCCAGTAAATAAATAATTACATTATTGTAGAGGGATGAAACCTTAACAATTACCTAGACCTTAGTTTATTTATGCATCCCAGGCCTCGTAGGAGTTACTAGAGGGATTAGCAATAAGGCTATTCATATTCACCTCTGTTTGAAGGGAGGGATAAAAATTATTAAGATGGGCTGGAGTAAGACACGTGATCCTTGTGGTCCGGGGCCTTGGTCAAGACCATAATGTTGAATGGAAGCTGAACTAAGTGAATGGGTAGGCCATGATAAGTTATTATCAATTTAGGACCTAACTGGGACACACTTAAATAGAGGACCCTGCCTAATAGCTCACAGTCACTTTCTGAATGATTCTAGTATATGAAGATAGGGCATCTTAACCCTGATTCAAGCCATCATATGCAAACATCAGTGATGCATTCCATGCTTGTGCTACTCAATGACCCAAGCTGGTGATTCCAGCACAGGGAGGTTAAACACCTGATGACAATGGATAAATATCAGGTAAAGGAGGGTATAGGAGATGCACACTTTCATAAAAGTCATCCCGACCCATGGACTTCTATCAGAAAAATAAATAAATAAGGTCTTGTAGAGGAATGCTTATATGAAGCAGGACCAGACAGTGAGATGAGTGGATTTGCAGAAACCTGGACTTTGTAGGTATCTGTAGAATATCAGTGTAGTTAAAATACAATATATTATGGTTACCGCTATATCTGCACATAGCTGTCATTTGTTAGTATGTATGTACAAGTACACCAGGTAGTGCAAGAACATGTATGTACAATACTGAATAGTGCAGCATGTGCAGCAATGTGTAGCAGCAAGCCAGTAGTGGTTCATAGGTGCTAGTAATGCAACGGATGGTGGAACTGTAACAATGCACTCACATACCACTCCTGAACAGTACCTGCAGCTGTGTTACCCTTTATCACATACAATTATAATTGACTTTGTCAGTCAGGAAGATGTAGTTATGTGCAGAGGAGCTGGAGAACAACATTCACAGTTGTGGTCAACATATTATTCATTTTTCCATGATCACATTCTGCATACGTGTAGAAATGATTATATGATTACATAACACCAGACATGCTGCACAATATGCTGACGGTTGTGTTATACACAGGCAATACAAAATAGGTTCAGCATGCATTATATTCACCACGCAGTATATCAACCACATGTCTAATAAGTATTAAAATCTTATACTGTGTTTTTGGTAATGCTCCTACTTTGAGCCATTTGTTGCGGCAAAGATATATATGCAGTTATATAGATGCACACATTTTCTACACTTACATATTTATAGAATTACTATTGATGTACTATTTATTGGGGAAGAATTAGAAATTTAATTTGCTGTGTCACTTGCATCCCTTTCAGCTATTTTAGTTTAAGTTGGTTTGGCTGACAGTAAAGAAGTCACAATTCACACATGACATATGAGGATACAGAGGAGCAGTACAGATGTGTTTGATTGTAGTTTGCATATTGCCTTTGAGTTCTTGACAGATACTTGCACTCTACATAATTAACACAAATGCATCCTAATGTGTATTTGGAGTTTATCTTGATGTGACCATATTATAGTATAGTGTAGTATGGTATAGTATAGTAGTATAGTATAATACATTATGCGCATAATGTGTTATACTATACTATAATGTATTACAGTATAGTATAGGATAGTATAATTTATTATGCATGCAATGTACAAGCATGCCATATCACTACAATAAATACAGTAAATATTTCACTTAACTAAAATATAGCCATAAGGGTCACTATATTTGCATTTGTATTGCTCATCTAAGAATATCTCTGTATAGTGTCTCTATGTTTTTGTATATATCATTTTCACAAAAATCTGAATGCACAGCATATGTACAAATAATGTTTTTGACATGATGATAAATGGCTAGAAACTTCAGCCAGTACAGCTTACTTACCCTGATATTAAAAGCTATTAATGTAGACTCACAACAAACTAATGCACTTATCCAAATGTGCTTTGATGATGCCACAATAGTGTTATAGGTATGTTCAATGGATATTTCAAATAGGATGACTGTTTTAAATAAATGCATAATATGCAAAAGATATGTCATAATACACTTGTGTATCCATGTGCTGGGACTAAGCAGTACTAACTTATATTACTGATATTATATGAATATTATTATGTGAGAAAGACTCATGAGTTGTATGCAAATTAATGATAGTGACATCCCTAAGAGTACCAATAGAAAAGCAAATTAATATCAAAGAGCCTCCTCTATATATCAACTATTTTTGCTCACATTTCCTTGGCACATCTTATTACAGTATTATTTCCCATTAGCCACAATGCAACATCCAGCAATGTTAGAGGAGCATAAGTGCTCTGCATATTTCCAACATGAATGCAGTGGTGGCAAACCTACATATCAAAGAGCATCGCCATGAATCTATCAGTAACATAGCCCTGCCATTCAAATTAGTGTCATATTTGGAGATGCTTATATATACAGGATTTCCGTTACATGGTAAATAGTGCCATTGTCTGCTACCAAAACATGCACACTTATTTTATGTCACTTCTGCTGTACTGCATCAGTTTTTAGTTCATAAGTGGACAGATGATCCGCTGTGGCGACCCCTAACCGGGAAAAAGCCGAAAGAAGAAGACGAAGTTCAATATGTACGTGAGTATAGTGTGCTTGTCATGTGTTGTTGAAACTACTAGAAACTTGCATGGAAAATACTATCTAGATATTATGAAAACAGCAAAGCACAGTAAAACCACCATGGCAAGCAGCATAAAAATTCAAGGAGACTAAATAAGACTGTATTTAATAAAAATCAGGATAAGCCCTTTCACATAAAAATGCTTCATCAGATCCACAGTATACACAAACCAACAAGTACATTTAAAAAAACAGATTCAAAAAGAAATTACCCTATCAAACAGCTAGGCCAATAAGTGATGTAATGGCCTCAATTTCAATGCTGGTTTTAAAAGGAACATTGTAATTTAAGCCTGGTGTTCTATGTGCCTGTAATGTGGCAATCCACCTCATTTCCCCACATTTTGTTCTGTTGACTATGTCCCCACCTCTGGCAGACTCTGGTATAACCTCTATCACAGTGAACTTAAAAGAATATCCACTGTGATCTTTAACATGTTTAAAAAGGGCGCTTAAACAGTTAGACCTTTAGTTGTTGGTGTTGGTTTGGTTTACATATTTCTTTTGGTGCATTTACTACGACCCATGGCTGAGAGCAGCACTATGGCTCTGGATGGTCGAGCATCTGGGAAACTACAACAGCAATATAATTTTGAACAGTTTGTTAATGTTGTAAATAACCCTTTACTTACAACAGAGTATTGTTCCACTCCCACTATGCGAGAGGATGCTGCTGAGATGGAAGCTGTTAATACTTTGCTTAAGGAGCTGGAGAATATTCTTTATAAACTGAAAAGAGCACTGTAGCAGCATTTACCCTTTGAGGCGTGCCTTCATTATAAAGTTGTACCTCGGGGACTTAGAGCTTTGCGGATGCCCACATATGGGGATACTTCCCCCGAGCTACTGAGCAAGTGGCAAAGTCTCAATTTGGAACTGAGTTTTAACTATTTGCATTTAATAAACAATATTTTTTTGCACCTATGGAGCAGGAATTTGTTGAAACTGCTACTAGTTTGCAAGATACATTGTCTGTTAGATTTAATGGTGAGCCATATGTAGACAAAATTGAGAATATTTTTATAAATCTTGCTTCCTATGATGAGTGTTTGTCTCTCCTGAAGAAAAAGAAACTTGAGAGGGATATGAAGTACTTTAGAGATTGCCATATTTTTGTATGGCCACGCTCTGATACAGATACAGTAACTAAGGAAACTTATGACTTCATGATGGTTGAACATCCATTGATTCCATCATTCAATGGCCTACCAAAAGTACATAAGACCAGATTTAAACCACACATGAGGCCTATTGTGGCCTGCAAAGGTTGTGCCACTGAGCCCCTCTCAATGTTTGTTGAACATAAACTAAAACTTTATTTGACAAAGGCGCCGGCGGTCTTGAGAGACACAGAAGACTTTCTAGTATGTTTTGGTGAATGTACTCATGGACTGGACTTGAATGATGGGACTTATATACTAGTAACATTAGATATTAATACGCTATTTATACTTATACCAAATTTGTTTGGGGTTGACTCAATTAGAAGTTTTTTAAATAGAGTTACTGCTTTAACACATCAGCGGATTGAGCTTATTTGTGCTTTACTTAATCTAATATTGAAGTATAATGTGTTTATATTTGATGGTACATATTATTTGGAGACACAGGGTGTTGGCATGGGCACACCCTGTGCCAATAGTTATGCAAATTTAGTACTAGCAGATTGGGAGTCCAATGTGATTTTTTTCTGAACATTTTTATAGATCACATTTGATTTTATATAAGTGCTTTGTAGATGATATTTTTTATTTTGTGGAGGGGTACAGATGTTTGGTTACAGGATTTTGTCAACTATTTAGAGGGCAGTAGTACATGCTTTAGATTTTCTATGCATACTTCTAAATCCAGCATAGATTTTCTTGACACAATCATTTCCATTAATGTCACTGGAAGGGTTGATTTTTTAATTATAGGAAGAAATGCAGAAAGAATAACTTGCTTGTCAGGACAAGTATGCAGCCCAAGAGGGTTTTTGGGAATGTTATGAAAGGGCAATTCTTCCGTACATCTAGGTTGCATACACAGGAGGATGATTATGTACGGGCCAGGGATAGATTGGTGAATGAACTATCAGACAGGGATATCGTAAAAGGGAAATAGCGCAGAGAGTAGAGGAGGTGGATAGTCTAAGCAATACAGTGGGTACCCCCTTTTTGAATAGGGACACAACATCATCACATCCTAAGGTGAATAATAGACCTACATCTAGTTTTTGTTTGAAATGTAGTAGTAATATTAACTTAATTTGTGACATTGTCAAACAGAATTGGGCTATACTGCATTCTGATGACACCATCTCCAAGGTGGTAGGTGATGCCCCTAAATTTGTTTACAAAAATAATCTGACTCTGAAAAGGGTACTATGTTATAGACCATTTAGGAAATCCTATAGTTTACCCCTGAGGTTTGGGACGTTTCCATGTAGGTCTTGCAAAGCCTGTAAATATATGTTCCGAACTAATACATTTGCATATCCTATAACTGGTAAGGACTATGTTTTTAGGGTACATGCTGACTGCAGGACAGCTAATTTAGTGTACCTTGTGACTTGTAATGACTTTAAGTCATACTATGTGGGTAAAAATAATCAGAAATTGAAGGATGATCACATAAGGAGAATGAGATAAGTGCCCTTTTTAAACATGTTGAAGATCACAGTGAACATTCTTTTAAGTTCACTATGATAGAGGTTATACCAGAGTCTGACAGAGGTGGGGACATAGTCAACAGAACAGAATGTGTGGAGATGAGGTGGATTGCCACATTACAGGCGCATAGAACACCAGGCTTAAATTACAATGTTCCTTTAAAGCCAGCATTGAAATCAAGGCCATTACATCACTAATTGGCCCAGCTGTTTGATAGGGTACTTTCTTTTTGAATGCGTTTTTTAAATGTACTTGCTGGTTTGTGTATACTGTGGATCTGATGAAGCATTTTTATGTGTAAGCGCTTATCCTGATTTTTATTAAATACAGTCTTATTTAGTCTCCTTGAATTTTTATGCTGCTTGCCGTGGTGGTTGTACTGTGCTTTGCTGTTTTCTTTATACATTTATTTGGCACAGTTAGACTTTTAGTCTTTGTTGTTGGTTTGGTTTACATATATCTAGATATTATGAAAATGTCTTCATTTTTGAGGCTTCCTTTCAAACAAACTCTATATAGATGTTAATATTTCCAAGGAAATGCTTGCTGTTAGCACCTTTTGTGGACACTATTTCATGTTTTTCTACAAATGCATATTGTCTACACATATATTGTTTTTATAGCATAGAACACTGTTTTCTGACCAAAATTGCACTTTAAACATAGCTGACAATCTCTAGGACTGTGCAGAAAAGGGAATGTCTATAAGTTCATAGGTTCATAGGTTCATAGGTTGGTACTCAGCTATCGGCCCTAGGGCCTATACAAGCCTAGCCATAAACAATTCCCTGGCTATTTTTTCCCACACTATTTACTTCCCTGGACCCCTTTCTAGCAGGGCAACTGATGTGATCCCAAGGGTGAATTTATTTTCTTCCATCCAATCGTCAAGGTTCCTTTTGAAGAGGGCCAAGGAGGTGTTCTGCTTGACATGTATCGGCAGTCTCTTCCAGAGTCTGGGGAGTCTCTGGCTCAGGAACCTATCCCTCCAGCATATTTTGTTTATTGTGATGACAAGGTTTAGATCCCTGAAGTGTGCGGCTCTGAGGGATTGGGATTTCTTTAAGTGTAGTATGTCAAACAGCTCTGGGTTTGACATGGTCTTGTATGTTAAGCAGAGATTGCCTCTCTGTAGACGATATGCGACAGAGTACAGCTGGAGTTTTTTAAGGTGGTCAGCATAGGGCATCTGCTTTAGGCCTGTGAATCTTTTAGTGAGGTATTTCTGCGGCCTTTCCAGTTGTTGCAGATGTCTTGAGGGGTACATACCAAATGGGGCATTGTATTCTATAATGGGTCTAATGAGGGATGAGTACAGTGGGACAATGACCTTCTTTTTTCTGGATGAAAAGCCCTTAGTGATGAGGTGTGCCACATAGAAGGATTTCCTGACTGTTGTGGTGATGTGGTTATTGAAGTTGAGACCACTGTCCACATGTGACCCTAAGTCTCTTATCACACTTTCAGTGTTTAGTGTACTGCCACCTATGTGGTACTTCACGGGTTCATGTTTTTTCCCAAAGGGGATAACTATACATTTTTGGCATTCAGCTTGAGCCCATGGCTCTGCCATGAGTGTGTACATGTTTTTTAGTTCTTCCTCTGTCTCTCTGTAAATATATATGTGTGTATATGTATATACACACACACACACATATCTATCTATCTATATATATATATATATATATATATATATATATATATATATATATATATGTGTGTGTGTGTGTGTGTGTGTGTGTGTGTGTGTGTGTATGTGTGTGCCCTGATCAGTTGATTGAGTTTTCAGAAACTCAAGAGTCATATGGTCGAGACCATATGATCAAGTTTTTGAAAACTCAAAGCTTTTGAATGTAGATCGTGGCACAGTGTGGAGTGGGAAATTGATCCTTTTCCTCACTGTAGTGCTAACTTGAAGTTGGTATATATAATTTGCAGGCAGTGGGATCAAAATGTAAAAATGGTAGATTTATTATTTATTTTTTTGATGTTCGAGTTTTCGGAAACTTGATCATGTGGTTTTGACCGTATGAAGTTAGTATCTGAAAACTCGATCATCTGATGTAGACCCATATCTTTCCCCCTCTCTCTCTCTCTATATATATATATATTGTGTGTATATGTGTGTGTGTGTGTGTGTGTGTGTGTGTGTGTGTGTGTGTGTGTGTGTGTGTGTGTGTGTGTGTGTGTGTGTGTGTGTGTGTGTGTGTGTGTGTGTGTGTGTGTGTGTGTTTGTGTACTTTATAGATCTATATCTATATCTTTGTCTAACCTATTAATATATCATCATCATCACCAATTTTCTACATTGGGTCAAGGCATCATGTCAACTGTTGCCACCTCTCTCTCTCTCTCTCTCTCTCTCAATTCAGTGTCAATCTCCTACCTTCTGAGACAATCACGCTTGGCAGTCGCAGGTCTTCTCTCATGCAATTCATCCACCTGTTTGCTGGATGACCTTGTTTACTCCTGCCTTTTTCCTGTCTATCCCAAATCTTCTTCACCAGATTGTCTTCTGCTTTCCTGCACATTTGCCATAAACATCATAATCTGTTTTCTCTGACATTCTCTGCAAATGGCGATACTTTTCTTTCTGCTCTAATGTCCTCATTTCTTTGTCTATCTCACAGTGTGCATCCTACAACCCATCTCAGGTACTTCATCTTCATCAACTCTGGCTTCATCAGCTGGTTTGTCTTTATTGCTCAGGTTTCTGCACAATACAATATTACTGGTTGCGCCATTGTTTTTTGCACCTTACTATTCAGCTTCTTTGGCATTCTTTTTTTAGACACTACTCTTGACACTCTGTGCCATTTGGCTGCAGCATCTGTGATTCTAGCTTTGACTTCATCATTCAGACTTCCTTTCTCCTCAATCAAACCTTTCTGATACTTGAAGATGTATCATGTTCCAATATTTTTTCGTCTATCTCATTTATCGGCTTCTTCTGATTTCCCCCTATTTGCTGCCATTACAGCTGTCTTATCTGAGCTCAGTTTCATCCTGTGTGCCTTCAGTTTTATTTCCATTCCATTGTCATTTGCTGATGTTCTTCCTTAGCATCTACCAGTAATATCACATCATCTATGGGCTGTTCCCTCTCCTGTTTGGTAATAGAGTCTATTACCAGTATGAACAGCAGTAAGCTCAGAGACGAACCCTGATGCACTCCTACGTCCACTGCACTTGGGTCAACAGGTCCTTGTACATAGCCTGCACTAATTTTACTGATGTTTCTGGGACATCAAACCACAGCAGGACTGCCCAAATCAACTTTCTTGGAATGTTGTCATATGCTTTCTCCACATCTAGGAATGCTTAGTTGAACTATTTCCTCATCACTAGCGTTTTCTCAGCTATCTGCCTCACTGTAAACATTTGGTCTGTTGTGCAGTATCCTGATCTGAATCTGAACTGCTCATTTCCCATCTTGTTCTCTACTGCTCCAAGAATTCATTTATCAGTCACCCTCTCCAAAACATTCCTGTAGTGTGCCATGAATTTGACATCTCTGTGCTGCCCACAGCTGTGTATGCCCCATTTGTTCTTGTACACTGGCACTAGTGTGCTTACTCTCCAGTCATCTGGGGTACACCTTTCTTTCCATACTGCTATGAGTATCCTCAGGAGCCATTTCTCCCCTATGTCACTCAGCATCTTATCACACTTGCTGTGACCTCATCTGAGCCAGCTGCTTACCCCAACTTCATTTTCCTCAGTGTTGTTCTTACCTTTTCAGTGGTGGCTTCTTCCTCTTCATTCATTGTAGGCTGTGTCTGTGGCTGTGCAGCTTCTGTGTGGTATGCTTCATTCAGAGGCTACTTGAAGTACTCCTTCTAGCTGCTTGTGATGCCATGTGGACTTGTGACAAGGTTGTTACTGGCATCCTTTAAGATGGGTGACTATAGTCTTTACCTTTATGTCTTTGCCTTGCAATCTGATAAAGTTTCTTTGTTCCATCTACTGAGTTCCTTTCCAGCAGTTGGTATAGTGCCTCTGATGCCTTTTTCTTTGCTGCTGCAAATCCTCCCTTAACCTCTTTGTTACCCAACCAGTATTTCTTCTTAGCTTGGTATGTCTTTTTATCTCCCAATTTTTCCTGCATTCCTTCTTTCTTTTGATGAATTCCTTGACATCTGCAGTCCACCACCAGTTTCCCTTATGTACCTTATTTCTATACTTGGCTTGGTCACACATTTGTTCTATAGTATTTACATATGCTGTTTTGAGGTGCTGTCATTCTTCTTCAACCCCACCTATTTACTCTTCTTCCTGAGGTGCTAGAGCATTGAACAATTCATTGAACTCCTGTACTGTCTCTCCAGTTAACCTCTAGGTTTTCAGCCTAGTCTATGTTGACATTAGAGCCTTCTCTGATGACTATTTGCAACTGATTGTCGCAACCAGTGGTTTATGCTGTGGGCCAACTGTTTTCTGGGAATGACATTGCAATTGTTGATTCTACCCCAGTGCCCTTTCCTTACTGGGAGGAAGTCTACCCAGGTGGAATGTTGGCCACTCTTGTATGTGATCTTGTGACTGTGTCTCTCTTGCTGAAGTACATGTTAGCTACCATCAAGCCATTTGCCAGATAGGAGTCCAGAATGGCCTCTCCTTTTTTATTCTTGTTACCCCATCCATGTGGACTCAGTCAGTCCTCACTTCCTGTACTGTCTGTCCCCATATGTGCATCAAGGTCACCCATTATCAACACCAATTCATGTTGCCCTGCTTTATCTGGTAGGTCCTGGAAATTTTGTTTAAATTCACTCTTTCCCACTATCTCAGCCCTTGTGGGGCATAGGCTGATATTATGAATAATGCCTTGTCCTTACACTTCAGTCTGATTGCCATGAGTCTGCCACTAATTCTGATTATATCCCTTACTACCTTCTGAAGCCACTCCCACAGCACAATTCCCACAGCTATTTTTGCCTGTCCTCCTCCTGAGTAGTAGACTCTGGATCTCAAGCCAAGTCTTTGCTGCACTGCCCTCCCATATTTTCTCCTGTATAGAAAGGATGCCTAGCTTCCTCCTTACCATCATGTCATCCACTTTCAATCTGCATCCTATCAGTGAACCTGCATTTGTGTGGCGTAGTTTGTTTTTTCATGTTTGGCATGTTGATAGATTTTACGTCCAGCTTTCACTCAACAGAACTAATCCCAGGTAATACAATCTGGGCAACTGGACACTGCCTGGCCAGTAAATTATTGACCCAAGGCTGCTGGCCTTTTTTGGTAGAAACACATTGGCCAGTGGGTCAAATGCACCCCTCCTACCATTAGCATAGGTCTCTAGCATAGCTCGGAGTAGGCCAGCTCCTCAACCCTCTTATCACCCATCTGTCTGGCAGTTGGTGCAGAGCTTAAGGTTGTAGGATTTGATTCCATCAGCTCTTGCTTTTCTACTGTTTGAGCTTGATGAAGTCACTCAATGAGACACTGTTCCTGGGTCACCCCTGAAAAGGAACTGTGTATCTAGTGGGCCTAGTTGGTTAACAAATAAGTATAAATGTGCATACTCTTTTTTGATGACATTAGTCAACATGAACAAATCTCCTAGAGACAATTTTAAGCCACTGACTGGTTAGCCCTGACACAGCATGCAATCTGTAATCCATGTTTTCCTATCTTGAGGATACTGCACACCACAGTTGTTGCCCAAAGTGATTGGTCTGTCCAACTCTTTCCCCCATAGACACCATCTAGATGTTACATTGCTGCCCAAAACTCCAATTTTGGGTAAGTCTGAGGTGGAAACACTCAACATGTTTTGGGGGGATGCGGAAGGTACCCCACAGAGACACAGGGAGAAAATGCTATTAGGACTTCTAAGGCTGCCCATGACCTTATGTTAACATCTTTAGCTAAGGATAATTACAGATATGTGTTTTGTTACATTAAGAAACTATGAAATAACACTCAACATTGGTCTGAACTTACCCAAAATGGCACTCATCCTCTAATCCAATAGACTTTGACAATATATACTATCAAGCAAACTGAGTTTAAACTTCACCCCAGAAATGATTATACAGGGCTGACTTATTCCTGAAGCTCTATGAATTTCATAATCACTAAAGATCCTTCCCCCAGTACTAAAAATATTTCCTCCTTTGGGACCTGATAATATGGCTGGTTGTTTAATAAACAGCACAAAACAAGACCTGGAAGACTTGCTCCTTAAATTATTTAATCCAGGTTTGGCAACTAGCAACATCTCTAAGGTTTTATGCACAGCAATACTAATACCACTGCACAAGGATGGCCTTACCACTGACCCAAGATTCAAGCTACATCAGCCTGACAAGTCTAATTTGCAAAGTCATGGAACATATTATAACTGACCTAATTAACTGTAACAATAAAAATCAATCTCATCAGGCTAGGCATGCAGCACTTTGGCTTTTTCAAGGGTAGATCCTGTCTAAGAAACTTGGTTAACTTCTTTAAAAGAGTAACACAAGCTGTTGGCAGCTGTCATATTGTCCATATGACATTCTTTGACGTGGCCAAGGCCTTTGACACCATAACACATTCTAACATAGTCTGTAAGCATAGTGTATTCCAAATAGATCCCTACATGGTAAGATAGATATATAGATAGCAAACTGGCAAAAGGATAGACCCTACTTGGTACAGGTAGCAGTTGCCTCGTTGAACTCTATGAAGGTAACAAGTGGTGCCCACTATGAGAGTAACATGTGGTGCTCACAGGAGCTTTGCATTGAGACACCTTTTGCTTGATGTTTACTTTTCTCATCTCCAAACTGAGGTTTATGACTAAGTTTGCAAATAGCTGCAAACTGTGAGTTATTGCCAAGCCATCCTCTAACACTCAAGTCCTGCAACAAGAACTTATGCCTGTAAATACCTGGTATATTAAAGATGGGCTTAAATTAAATGCTAAAAAGTATAATATTGGTACATTTGGTAACTTTCCCCTTCCCCGAGCATATAGCATGGGCAGCACCCCACTGCAAAATGAAAATATTGTTAAAGACCTTGGAACATGGCTTGTTAATTTCTTCTTCTTTGATAATCATGTAATGACAGTGGTCAGAAGATCCCTCTAATTAGTGTAGCTGATTGGCAAGAGAATATCATCCAGACTCATAGAGGTCATTATATTCAATTATATTCAACATTGATTTGTCCAATTATTGAATATGATGCCCTCTTTTGGATGAACCTTACAGCACACAGGAAATAATTTGAAAGACCAAGAGGCTCCTAACTACATAGCTTACTGGCTTAAGAAACAAACCATAAGCAATCAGAAAAGACTGGAAGCACTGTCCGTGTATCCAGTATCTTACAAAGTCCTGAGGGGAGATCTATGCCTTGCCTTCCAAGCCATTAGGGGTCCAGTGGTCATTTATCTTGTCTATCCCTACAAATCAAATATACCAATAAATACTGAAATAAGGGATATAAATATTCACCAGCAGATAAATAAAAGTGAAAAGGTTGGTTCATCGTAGAGTGTCTTCTACAGCTCTGTAACTAACCCCCACTGCAGATTAAACATTGTGATTCATTATCTTCTTTAAATGGGAACTGGATGATTGGATGAGTATTCACAAAATCACCCTTGGCTTGACTAGCCTGGTCCTTCTTGAGAGAGGAATTAAAGTGTGAGCATGTGTACTGGAAGGTGAAAATGATCATAAGACTCAATTGATTTCTATTTCATATGATGCTATGATCCTATATTTAGAATGCAGTACTTCCAATGTAATGCCTGTTGTAGTCAACTCTTGTAGGAATTGATTCATAGTTTCCACATGTGTGTTGTCCATGATTATGTTATGTTCCTAGCATAAAAAAGCTGCTTGTCATCTGCAACCAACAGTTCTAAATTTAAAACTAATCCCCTTTGGTGGAACCAACATATAAGCAGGATCTATAATTAAAATAAATAACTAAATAAATGTGACTCTCAAGATTCAAAAAAAAAAAGCCTCTTGTTAAATTTAACAGGATCTCCAGAACCTGATAAAACCAATCAAGCTATATACGAGGTAAAAATTGTCTCCCAGGCAAAGGATATCCACAACACATTTTTGAACTATGTTAGAAACCATAGAAACAATGCTCAGTGCTAATCAGACATACAGTAAGTGATACCACACACTTAGACCTAGAAAATTTACTTTTAACTTCATCCCGCCCCTTCACTCCAACATTTCCAGATCTCGCATCTGTATCTACATCCTCCCTAAAATCTCCCAGGAATAAGACTTCAGCTTACTATCCAAGGCCAAAAACACTGCTTCTATGCCAGATATCATGCATTGCTGCTTACTCTACAGGACCTGTCAGACCCCCTATGGAGGTTATTCAATGCCAGCCTCTAATGACGCTTTGGCTGGATGAATGGTGGGCAGCAACTCTCATCACCTTGCACAAAGGTAGGGTAATAATGGACCTGGGAAATCATACACCCATATATCTAACAAGACTCATCTGCAAAGCCATATGGAAAGGAACACTAAGGAATTAATAAATAAGAACAGAGATAACTAACAAACTCTCAACACAAACTAGTTTGGACTTCTCAAGGGCAAATCCTACCTGCTTAGCCTGGTTCACATCTTCAAAAAGATTACTGAACTAATGGATAAGGCAAATCCATACACACTGCATATCTAGATATTGCAAAAGCTTTTAATACCACCCCACTCTCAGGTATTGCAGATAAACTATACCAGCTAAATGTTAGTCCCTATGTAATTCATTGAATAGAAAATCAGATCACAAATAGAATCCAGGATTTGTTCTACCTCCTCCAATACACCTATCATTAACAGTGTACACTAGGGTTCCATTCAAGTGCCTTTCCTGTTTGGCATTTACTTCTTGATGGACAAAGTTAATGTTGAGGGCTTATGCCTGACCATGTTTGCAGATGACTGTAAACATGCTGCCATCATAAACTCCCCAGAGGACACCAAGATCTTTTAAGAAGTTTAGCTGGTCACAAAACCATGGACTAAAGCTAAATGCCAAGGAATGTGTAATAGTATACTTCAACAAACAAGTTCCTTGTAACCATCTTAATGACAACATACCCCTGAAAAATGTTTCCAGTAGTTAGGGATCCTGGAACCTATATAGAAGACAAACTGTCCTTAGACGACAACATATCCAGTATTTTAGAAATGTCCTTTTTCATTGCACAGCTTGTTACTAAGAGCATGGCATGAAGGTACAGTGATGTGATTATTCCTCTATATTGCATAGTCATCACACTGATCATGGAGTATAACACACCCTTTGCTATGTACCTGTCAAAACATTTGTCACAACTTGAATACCCACAGCACTTAATTACTAAACATCAAGGGCCTAAATCATAAAAACTATGTGGACTGTCTCAAAGACTTATCCCTCTTCTCAGTGTCATACAGGCTACTGGAGGTGATCTCTGCTTAACATACGCAGCCTTTAAAAACCCAAATTCTGCCATACTTACTACACATTCATAAGTCTACTGGGGCATAAATACTCACACGAGATCTTGGAATCATCTTTCACTCCAAATAAAGCAAAGTACTTCTTTTACCTTATTCACATGTAATCTGGGCTAATGTATAGATAAATGGACTTTCTCCTCTGGTTTAGCACCCGTGCCTCTGTAGGACATGGGCAACATGTAAATAATCTGCTTGATTCTGGCTTATTCTTACTTAAAAAATAAGAGCTAAAAACTTCAAGGGAATGCTGGTTAGGTATCTTACGATTCTCTTGATTCAATTGCATATCAAGTAGCCATGAACTTATGAACCTATGAACTGTCAATGGCAATTTGTCTATGCAAGCAGTTGCATATCTATATGGCTGTGTAGAAAAGTGAATCTCTATGATATTCAAATAGAGTAACAGTTAAAGATATGCTTTGTTGGAACTGTTTCATTTGTCAAAATGGGAATTGTCAACTTGTTTGTTCCATGTCCATTTCATCACTGTGGTAGCTGTGGTTCTGTTTAAGATGGGTTAATACTGGGTTCAAGAGTGCTTCTCCTTTTCTCTACTGTTGGGTGGTCTAGGAGTTGGTGTTTTTAGGTTACAGGGAGTATGGGGATACCACCACCCACACAGTGAATCCAGTGGGGATTCCCCTCCAGCTAAAACATTTGTTTTGCTGTTTTCAACTAAATATTCTGTTGGCATATGTTTATGCTGAAATGTTGGTCAACACAGTGAGTCCTTTATCTTGTAATATACTCCTATACTTAGATATTTAGATCTGTAGTACTGCATCCATATATCTATATCGATCTATATCTCCAGTTCCATCTATATATCTATATATCTATATATCCATTTATCTGTATATGTATATCTATATGCATGATTCAAGTCATTAAAATAAAGATTGCCTAGAAAATAGAATGAAATGACAGAAACTGAATTATTCGCATCTATATTACATAGTCAAACTTTTAAAAGTTCGAACCTCATATGGTCGACACCATATAATCGAACTTTCAAAAGTTTGAAAATGTAATAAAAAAATAAATAAATAAACCAAAGAAAAAAACCTACCTGAACGGTTTAAGTAAGGGGGCAAGCTCCCCTGCACCCCCACACCCCACGCTCTTTAAATACACCAACTCCGAGATCGCACTACAGTGCAGAAAAGGGAAATCTTCCTAATCCACACTGTACGGAGATCTCCGTTGAAACGTTCAAGCTTTTAAAAGTTCGATCATATGGTGTCGACCATATGATGTTTGAACTTTTAAGAGTTCGATAACGTGACATAGGCCAGAATTATTCTATAAGTAAACACAGATCAAATGGACATTTCCAATTGTTTATAAAATAAATAAATATATATCTTTTAGACTAAATAATGGAATGAACAAATGCAAATATACAAATGACTAAAATTACACAAAACTAGCATACTGCTCTGAATATGTATAACATTTAGTAGTACAAAAGTTGCAGCAAATCACTAGAGCAGTAATACTTTGGTAAGACAAATAGAAGGGCATCAATCACTAATATGAAACATGTTAAATAACTGTGCCCCTTTTATATGTACTGTGATTTAGAGAAAATATATAACTATTACAATAAATGAACTAAAATAAGCAGATATAGATAAAGGCCAGTATTCATAGCCATTTATACAAAGCATTAAGGAATTTGTGGATGAGCGCAAGCAGGTGCAGTTGAGATGAGAGTCAAAGAGGCCATTTATGGCGATTTACAGTTTCCTTGAAATTAATGTAGTTATGGCAATAAGCAGATAATGAGATGGAAATGAGACATGATGTAAATGTTCATATGCTAATTAAGAATATTCTACACCATTTGCAATCCATAGTCAATTTATTCTGCTTTCCAGCACTTGTCACAGATGTAGTATAAAAAGCAACGCATTACTAAATCTATCAGATCTGCAATTGGTAAAAACACTGTCTCTTACACTGAGCCTTGCTATTTATAGATCAGAGTTGCTTGTCTTCTCTGGGCCAAAAACTGCTTGCATCCAGCTATGCTTACCTGCCAAGAAGGTGAAAATATAAACAAACAATCACTCATTATAAGTCTGATAATCAAGAAATCCTTGATAGTTTTAGGGGTGACAGGGACATTATAAGGGTCTTTGTGGCCATGTTTGACCCCCATGGAGGCATTGGAAGAGTGCATGCACTTCATTTTCTGGTGGCTGCCAAAGTATGTATAACCCTCATTGACTTGCTATGGGGACCTTCTAGAGACAGTATGGGGACATGTTGTGGATCTGACAGGCTTCGGCTTCAAGGATACTGAAGGAGTTCCTGGCACATGTGGATCAGTACATCTTTTTCCTGGTGTCACCTCAGACTCAAGCTTGGACTATTCATGCCTTTTATAAGCTGGCATATTTTTTGAAGTACTCACTCGGTGTGATAGATTGCACCCATGTTACAATTAGGTCCCTCTTGGTCCACAGGGTGAGGAATACCACAATAGGAAGGACTTCCATTTCATCAATTGCCAAGTAGTGTGTGATGCATTCGGGGTAAATCACCAATAATTCTGCTCGGTATCCTGGCAGTGCGCATGATTCCCATATCTGGTATAATAATTCACATTACGGCCCAATTAACATCTTGTTGGTAAGTTCAAAATGTTTTTATTTCTTCTTTATCTTTTGAGTAAGTAGTTACTAGTGTTACTGTATATTTATTTTTTTATTTATTTATTTCAGACGGATGACAGATATCCACTGGAACCATGGCTCATGAGTCTGGTGAGAAATCCATCTGGAGCTGCAGAGAGAAAATATAACGCATCCCTGTCTCAGACTTGTATTGTCACCTATGGGTTTCCGGATCCTGGCTAAGGCTCTTGCCACCTCTATAGTGTCTTTTTTAGGTGATGTTCCAAAGATGAAATTACCACCGTAACAGCTATAAATAAATGCAATCTGAAGGTCATGCTGCTCAATGCTAGAAGTCTAAATCTCAAAATGCACTTGCTCGAAGCACTCCTCAAAATGGAGAACATCGACATTTGTGCTGTAATGGAGACCTGCCTTAAAGCAGCAGAAAACATCCCTGCGCTACCAGGCTATAAATCATTCCACACCTTTCAGCCCCAGAACATGGACCAAAACTCAAAGATGGTGGTGTCTCCATACTAATAGCCCAGTATAATGCATCTGAGATACTTCAAGTACAACTAACATTAGGTAAGATGGCGATGCAGGTCATAGCCTATTATACATCCCCAACCATATCCCAAGACTCTCACTCCATGTTCCTAAGCACCCTGAATACTATTAGGGTCCAACCCAACACTCTTATATTAGATGACTTCAACTACCCCGCCATCAACTGGGAAAACTATTCCTGCACCAATACACTGGCCCAACGCTTCCTGGAATTCATCAGTTCCAATACCCTGGACCAATAGTCAATTCCACCCTGGTTAGATCCAACCACAAACTAATCACCATGGAAATCCACATTTCACCCTCAACCCCCGCAGAGATAACCACCATGAAAAACTTCTCCAAAGTTGACTTTAGGCTCCTAAAAAAGAGGTGGCTAACTTCACGGCAGCAATGTTAATGGGAAATAGATGCATGACTGATGAATCATACACAAATGCACTGTATGAACACGTATATAAATGCATGGAACTAGCCATACCCAATGAAACCAAGATGCTCTACTCCAAGAAAAAGAAGACAATCTGGTGGTCCCCTGCCATTAATAAACTCTACAACAGAAGGAATAAACTGTTGCAGAAAAAGGTGAAGTCCCAAGACTGGAAAAACTCCCTTATTAGCCTCAATAAAAAGTTGAGATCCCTCATCAAAACCTCTAAAGCCAGCTATGAAGGAAAAATTGTGGCAGACACTAAAAACACCACAGAGCATTCTATAGTTATATCAAGAATCTCAATGGCAATATCCAGGTTTGCTCTGAGTTACTGCACAATGGTAACTTCTATACTGAGCCAACAGATATTGCCAACATACTGGCCAACAGATTCAGTGCCAACTTTACCCCCTTTCTCTCCCTAAAGGACCAGTCACAATACCAGAGGAATGCCAGCCACCCAGCATTACTGCAGTACAAATTAAAGCTGCATTGTCCAAAGTCAAGAATACAGCTTCCATGGGACCCAACAATATCCCTTGATGTGTTCTACATGAACTACAAAGTGAACTGGCACCACATCTGTGTGTCCTGTTCAATCACAGCCTCACCTCAGGCTTTGTCCCTACTGAATGGTGCACTGCTACAGTCATCCCTCTCCATAAAGGTGGAGTGACTACAGACTCTGGGAATTATTGCTCCATTAGCCTGATGAGTCTGATATGAAGGCTATGAAGTGCATCATCATGGACCAAATTAACAAGGATATAGGGAATCTCCAAACTCTAGATCCCATGCAATTTGGTTTTATGAAAGGTAGATCATGCCTGCCCAACCTGTTTGACTTATTTGAGTCAGTCACCAGAGCTGTGGATGAGGGCAAGGCAGTTCATACAGCCTACCTCTATCATGCCAAGACCTTTGATACCATTTCCTACTCAGGAATTATTGATAAACTCACCAAACTAGGCATCATCCCCTATATTACTAGGTGGGTTGCAAATTGGCTCACAGATAGAACCCACAGTGTGAAAGTAGCGGACTCAAAGTCAGACTGACGACCAGTCACAAGTGGAGTACCACAGTGATCGGTCCTGGGTCCTCTCCTGTTTGGCAACTACTTCTCAAAAGTCCAGACCAACACAGAGAGACTCTGGCTAACCAAGTTTGCAGATGACTGCAGGCTGGGAGTCATTATTAACTCCCCAGGTGATGTAGACATCCTACAGAAAGGCCTCACTGAGACCAATGACTGGTTTCGAAACCATGGCCTTAAGCTTAATGCCAAAAATGTGATGCATTGTAATCCCCTTTGGGAAAAACTCAGTTCCCACTAATTACCTCATTGATGGGAGCCCACTGAACACTGAAGGCGTTATAAGACATCTGGGGACACAGGTTGACAGCAACCTCTCTTTCAACAACCACATTGTCACTGTGGTCAGAAAGTCCTTCTATGTGGCATATCTCATTACCAAGAGTTTTGCATCCAGGAAGAAAGAGGTTGTCATCTCTCTCTACTCTTCCATCATTAGGCCAGTTATCGAGTATAATGCCCCATTTGGCATGTACCTCACTAGACGCATGCAATGGCTGGAAAGCCACAAAAGTACCTTATGAAGAAGATCCTAGGCCTTAAACACAAGTCCTACATGGACAGACACAAAAAACTCCAGCTATTCTCTGTCTCATATCATCTACTAAGAGGCGATCTCTGCTTGACTTACAAAGCCATATCTGACCCAGCTCAGTTAGAAATGCTACATCAAAAGAGATCCCAATTCCCCCACACCACATGCTCCAGAGACCTCAATTTCATTACCACAATCAACAGAAAATGCTGGAGGGACAGGTTCATAACCCAGAGACTGCCCATGCTCTGGAATAGACTTCCCATAAGTGTCAATCAGAACACCTCAATAGCCCTCTTCAAGAGAAATCTTGATGAGTGGATAGGAAATAGAAAGTTCACCCCAGGGATCACTCCAGTGGCTCTACTTGATAGAGACACTGGGAACTAACATGGGTGGCACGATGCCAGAGGACTTCTATGGGCTAGGCTTGTAAAGGCCCAAGGGCCATTAACCTAGTACACACCTATGAACCTATGAACCTATAAACCTATGATTGAGATGGTGTTTGGCCTTCTGAAGATTTATTTCAGGTGCCTGGATGAGTGTATGTGGGCTTTCAGTATGACCCAGCTATTGCGTATAGGATGTTCACTGGCTGTTATATTCTGCATACATTCTGCATAATATGATCATATGCCAGTCTGGTGGTGATATGACCCATGATGACCCATGACCCATAATGTCACTGCAGCTCCCAGTTATAGTCTCACTTTGATTAATGATGATCAGCCGGCAGCAGTAATAAGGGACCCCATGCAGCAGGTTCATGCATGGCATGAGGCGGCACAGGTTGGCATCTAGTCCAGAACTGTGGATCAGAACATTCAGGTTAGACTTTCCTTTTTTATAAAAAACACAGAGTATAACTGATGCATGCAGTGATACCTTTGTGTAATGCTGTGTGGTGCACGTTCTACTGTCACTGTTAATCTAACATTCTCTATCACCTTAAAATATTTTTTTTATTCCTAGCTGTTTGCCTGAGAGCTCATTGATTCCTGTTCAGTGATGCCGAAAGGGAGAAAATCAATAAAAATGTCGCCAGTTGCACATGCTGTGTATAATAACTTTTTGGTTTAATTATTTATTTGCTATGCAATAGAAAGTGGTACTTTTAGAATTATGCTGCACTACACATCAGATTTATTTTTTACTGTCATTCAAAATAATTATGACTTGAGAAAGTTCCTTCATTTGTTCAGTGATGGGAGTGCACTGGCAGTGATTATGTGTACATGGCAGGATGATTACTTCCATGTGTAATTTATATATCATGTAGTGGACCTGGACATGTTTTCTCATTTATATTCTGATTTCTGCTGTAACTGTAAGCATATGGAATGGTAATGCATATATCATTGCTTTTTGCCACACTGTTCAGTTATGTACTTAAGAGATGTACATAGACCTCCTTCCTCCCCACAGTCCAATTGCATTTAAACAGAAATTTAACTGATTGCAGTTTCAGAGTATGTTGAAAGCAATAGCTAGAAAATGAATAACTTCACATATATGCACCCCTCACCTCCAAGAAAACTTTTGAAGTCCACAGATATATTTATCAATGAATGTAATTCACAGTAGCTCCAGGTCAAAGGAGTCATACACATCTCCTACTGATAGGCCTAGTGATGTTGCAGCTCATCAGGAGGATGGGCTACCATAAGAACTGTAATGTCGATTAGTGCAATTGTGTGATCTAGAAGAGGAAGGTGATCCTACTGTCAGTGACCTGACATGGAACATGACGTTCTCCTAGGTGTAGAAAACCATTGACATGGCCTGTAAGAAATGTGTTGTGATTGCTCACTGTGAATACTGACATTACTATCTTGAGAGCCAGAGTTAATATTTGATCTTCTCTGTGTGTCCAGACAATACTTCATCCCCTTCTTCTCATAAAACTGAAACTATCTTGACTCTGGTACTACCAGTGTACAAATGGAGGCAGCAACTGATGCCTGGTGTGCCACCATACTACACATCAGTGACACCATGGCATTATCCCTACTCTCTGCCAATTCAAAGCGCTCTTATAAATCTTCATCACATTTCCTGTTGTGCAGCTAATGCGTTATGTATTTCCTGAGGTAGTTCAAAATAATTTCTGCATCTGGCACCTCTTTGTAATGTTGTCACTGTGGGCAGTGTGGCTTCAGACAGCCTGCCTTCATCCTCAAACTGTTATTCTGTGTGTGGAGACACTGGTGTAGATGTGCAGGTTTGTTCTGACTATACAAGCATGAGTGGAATGTCAGCTTGTATTTCCCTTTGTGATGTAGTAGGCAGGGGTGCAAGAAGCTGCTGAAGGCTGTGTGGGCAGAAGGGAAAAGGGGCACATTAAAAGGGCAACTTTATGCTGTCTACTATCATAATAGAAACATATCCATGACACATGAAGTATATATTGTAAATATAAGTTACTTTTGGAATGACAACACAGACATTTCATAGGAAAGTACAGATGAAGTTAAAGATGCACATGCATGGTACATGATCCAGTGGCTGTACAGTTCACTATAGTATATTCAAAAGTTAGAGAGGAAAGTGCAGTAGTGCTATGGCACACTTACTGTTGTCACACAGAGAGTAACCACCAGAGAAGAGCAGTGGGAAGCTGTTAAACACTTCATTCAGACTGTTAAACATTCAATTAGACTTTAGAAAAAAGTCTAAATGAAGTATTTGGATTGCTGTTAATGCTCTACTATGTGACTAGAGCTTAACCATAGTAAGAGGTACTTAATGAAAGCTTATTACAAATCTTTCCAGTATCAAAGCTTGTTTTTTCTTTCCCAAATTCCTAGCATAATTATAGTGATCCATACACTACAAGTGACTGTCTTTCAAAAATTAAACATAAAATGCATCACAGAACATCTGGATCCTGACAGTGTCTCAACTCTGGTTGTAAAAGTGGAGTTTGACACATGCTTGTTGAGGGCTGCTGCTGTGTACTCACCTGTTCTACAAATGGCCCTACTCAGAGGTGAGCACAGACAGTTGCTATAGCTTGTGTTTGTGGGCAGTGAGGGGCTGGGAAAAATTAGATTATTATTTCTTAAATTCTTCTGACGAGCCTCACAAGTATGCACAGAAGGTCACTATAACTTATTTGGGACTTGGAGAAAGTGTGGTCATTATTTATTGAATTTTCATTGCAATTAAACCCCAGAGGTATGTTCAAAAGTTCACTTTATCTTTTGTGGGGCTGTGACAGTGCAGTCATTATTTCTTTAACATTTCATACAGTCATACCTCACAGGTATGCACACAACATCACTATAGCTTGTTTGTGGGCAGCACACTGTCTATGAAGAACAGGCTGGAATACATGAATGTAATATTTTTCTCTCTTTTTTCACTATCACATATCAGAAGTGCATATACAGCTAGCTAACTTTGGGAGGTAGGGGTAAGCTGGCATATTGTGAATATATATCTGTGATCAACAATTTAAAATATGTTACTATACTCTGGTTGTCAAATGGACACACAGATGATAACTGCCTTTTAGGGGTAGGGGTGAAGAGGCAAGTTGTATGATGTGTGACAGCAGCAACTTGAAATATATCATAGAGGCTATTTATTTATTTACTTTCATCTTGATCTAGCATCAGAGGGCTCCACAAAAGATGACTATCTTTCCTTTTTTTTTTCTTTTGACAGGGAGGATAGACACTGTTCAAAGAATGATTCATGTATCTTTCCAGCATTTATCTTGTCAGTTTATTTGGGATAAACTTTTTGGTCAGCTTTGATCATTAAACCTTGGGTACAACTTATTTCTTCCTTGAAAGAAAAAAATAAGACTGAATTTCCTTATTTAGTTAGTTGTAAGTTTTGTCTTTGCCAGAAATGTAACAAAAGGCTGGGGAAAAACTAGAATCCCATCTAGAAGCCCTGCCCAAACAGCCTCCAGACTATCAGCTTATTTCTATAATTTCTGCCACAGCTATTACACTGCAGCCTTGGCCATTTAAGGGAGGGGTGAGGTGATGCAGGAAGAAAACGAAGAGGAAGAATGAATTTCTTTCGTTAGCGACAATTTTTGTTCAGGCAATATTTGTCTCAAAATGTTAAAAAAGCTCAAAAATGCAGCTCAGATTATCTAGAACCCAATGACTTCAGGGGATGGATGGGGGGGGGGGCGTAAGCCACTGGCTTAATTTGATTGTTTTCTTCTCATTTATTATGTTGTAATAGTGACAGTTAGGACATATTGAAACAATGCATGAAAAATCTGAAGAATACAACAAAGTATGAGAAAACAAGACAAAAGTAATCTAAATGATGTAACAGGGCCAGGATAGGGAGATGTAGGGGGCACACTGGGTGGGGGAGACAGTGGACAGCATGGGGCCCATGAAGTCCTTTTCCAAGAGTTTCATTTCACCAAAAGCCAGAATCAAAGTATTCAGCACTGCCGGGTACTGTCCCATTTAAGCATATCACACAGTTTATCAGCAAGATCTGTTTCTCTATAATACCATTTCATAACACTGAAACACTTAGATAAGAAAAAAAGCTTGTTTTGTCAGATTTCTGATATACAACAATCCTTTTGATTGTATCATAATTTACTACTGTATTATCATATAGTTGGCTGCATATTAGTAACAAACATGCCCTCGCTGATGCACCTCAAGCTTTTTAAGTCTAGCTACTAGCTTTGTCCCTGATGAGTGTGGTGGTGATGCCCTTTGATATGGGCGGCCTTACAAATGACTTAGTGTAGTTAAAGTCATATCAGCCTTACAAACCTCATTTGCAGACATAGGATCTAATCTCATAAACCGTGGTATCAAGACTCTTGCTTAACTTGACCCTGAACAGTCTGGCATTGTGAAGGGCAGATCCTGATTAGTTAACCTGGTAAACATCTTCAAAAGAGTTACAGAGGCTTAGATGGTAGCCATGATGGTGTATTTTAACATCTTTAACACCATTTCCCATGCTGGCATCATACAAAAGCTAATTGCTTTAAAAATAGATCCATATGGGGTAAGACAGATAAACTGATTGAAAGACAGAACCCACATAGTGTAAATTGCTGATGCCTCACCAGTAAGTATGAATGTGACCAGTGGTATCTTTCATAGCTTAGTGCTGGGACCTCTTGCTTTTTATATTTACTTCTCAGATCTCTAAGTAGAGAGCTAAGACCATTGGCTCTTAAACCCTGCAGATGTAGATGCAAAAACTCCCCTGAATGAACTCTTCCAAGTAAACCCGTGGTGCACTAAAAATGTACTCAAACTAAATGATAAAAAGTGTAGTGCCAGTTTTGGTGGACTATCCCACCCCCTCATCATACTGTATACCCAATATGTCACTACAAAATTATAATTTTGTCAGGGACATAAAAACTTGGGCTGACAGCTCCCTCTCTTTTGTCCATCATGTGACGACAGTTGTCAGGAATGCCTCTTATTTAGCTCACCTAATTGCCAAGGGAATATTAACTCAGTCTAAAGAGGTAATCACTCCCTTATACTCAGCATTAATCAGACCAATTATCAAGTACAACACACCTTTGGGATGGTTCTCACTAAACATATCAAACAGTTAGAAAGAACCCAAAGGTTCCTAACCAGTAAAATCACAGGCCTAAAGTCCCCGAGCTACCAAGAGAAGCTGGAATCTCTCTCCCTTTATTCTGAGACTTAACAGATGTTTGAGAAGAGATCAGTCTTGCTTACTGCACCCTTCAAAATCAAGTTATCCTGGACCTCCTCTTTTTCCACAAGTCCAATATCTTTACCAATATCAAAACCTCGGACATAAATCTTCACCAGCATATAAATACAGTTCAGTGGAGAGGCATGCTTATAAGTCAGCACCTCCCAAACCTTTGGAAAAAATTTCTCATACACATTAAGCAGCATGACTCACTATCTTAATTTAAACATAAACTAGTGACTAGGATGGGTATCTACACATTTATTAGGGCTTGTTCTGGTATGGCCATCCTGGGGAAAGGAAGTGCTGCCAAAGAGAGGGCACTGGCAAGGCATGAATGGTCATAAGATTCTTGGCCTCGGAATATTTATGAATCTAAACTTTTTATGGTTTACTCTCATAGCTTGTCAGGACTTTTCTGCCTACACTCATAATTATTCTGAAACAGCATAAAGAAAGTGCACGGGAATGAATGAATAATTAAATACAGCAAAATAATTACTACAATGTAAGCTAATCTAGCTACAGTGAAATGTACCTTTGGGGAAGGTTCTGCTTAAAACAGGCTATTAGACAGGAGAGCTAAAACCTATCATTTCTGCACAAACTTATGGAAATTAAACTTGTAGAACATACCTCTCAACTATATGAAGTATGTACATGAATTTCTTGTCTTATTATGCTTTTGTACAGCATTGTCTTTACTGCTATAAACAAACAGTAATCAGTCAATGAAAAAATAAACAAACTTTCCAGAATTTTGCAGAATATCCAGATTATTGCCTCATGTTTTTGGTCTGTTCCTCAACCACTGTTCCTCATAAATTCTGTGGATTTCTGGCAAACCACTGAGGACTGTGATCACTAAATAATGAGATGTCTGAGTCTGAGACTTCTTATCCTTCAAAAAATACATTCTAATGCAAAATGTATTATTCTATCAGCTTTCTAAGTTTTTAAGATAAATATTTAAAATCCATCCCTAATTTTGGCCCTTTATCCCCGCACCTACTATGTTTGGCTTTGTCCAGAATTCTTAAGCAAAGGGTATGCAGATTACAGTCGGTCATTAATGCCAGACATTAAAGTTTCATATTTCTATTGTTCATAAAATGCATGTTGATGCCAAACCTGTTTTGTTAAAATTTTAAATGAATAAGTAATAGTTAAAAATTGTCCCTAATTTTGACCCTTCATTCCACTGTTATTTTTGGCTTTATCCAAAATTCTTGATGAAAGAATTTGATCGGTATGCCATAGAAACACTTGCATAGGTGCTTCCATGGTAATAGCAAGCTCGGACAGCTGGAAAAACATAATTTATTACTCAAATCATTTTTTCTTGCTGTCTGAGCATGCTGTTATGTCTGAAACACCAATGTGGATAATTCCATGTTATCACTACTCCATCAGCAGATTCAGGGCACATTGGCGGCTGCTGAAAGTGGTGGTGGGGGCTCTCACCCCACTCGCCCTATAGTTCCAGAACTCATGAGTCACTGGCATATTGTGAGATGACAGAGCCTGCCATTAAACCTGGAGACTGCCTGATACTTCCTGCAGGTTGCCTCATCAATACAATTGCATTATCATTGTCATCATTAAAATCCGCATCCAATGTTTTACTGCTAATTTCATCCATATTTATTGGTACTGCTGAACTGTTTGTTTCTGATGCTGAATCTGTAAAGGAAGTCATTACAGCATGTTAATAACAATGCAATAGCATGTGGTATAGCATGCTCACAAGGATGTGTGCGGGACACTTACCATGAAGTCTGCCTTCATTTTCATTAGCTACTGATGTACAAGGCTGACTTAATAATAATAATAAATTGTGACATATTTAATTACAGCACTGTCTGTCACCATTCAATTTGAAATATTTAAAAGGTGCATATTTTAAACCAACTTTCAGGAGCTGATGAATACAAATCCTGCTGCAGACTTTGGTTTTGTGGAACAATGTCTATACCACCTCTAATTATTACAGTTGCACCATCATCTGTATCATAGTTGTCTCCATGCGGGAGCGCTACAGAATTCTGAAAACCCAAAATCCTGGAGACCAAAATCCTGAGACCAAAATCTCAAAAGTTCAAAATACTGAAAACTCAAAACACTGAAAACACACTGGATACACTTACTATAGTCCAACACAAGTACATACAGAAACATACTACCCTTCAAATATATGCAGGGGGGCAAGCCCCCCTGTACCACCCATGTGGGGGCTCCACCCCTACACCCCCTGCTACTTAAATATATAAACTCCGAGATTGCATTTCACTACACTTATACTTGAAGAGTAATATGGTTTGTGTTTTATTTGTTTCTGTATGTACTTGTGCTAGAATATAGTAAGTGTTGGTATCCCATGTGTTGTCATTTTTTGAGTTTTCAGTATTTTGAGTTTTAAGTATTTTGAACTTTTGAGATTTTGGTCTCAGGATTTTGGTCTTCAGGATTTCGGGTTTTCAAGATTCTGTAGCGATCCCATCCATGCATGGACAGAAGGAATTCTTCATCTGGTGTTAACTTAATAAGATTCAGAACCCCCCCCCAATAGTTGTCCTTGAAATTGTATTTTACCTGGCCTTGCTTCTAGCCAATCCTACCATATAATTTGTCATTTTCTTGTACTGTACCAGTAATTTCTTTCTGCCTCCAACTACTTGGCAACATGCTTTGCTCCTGTTAGGTTGTCTGGGCCCCCCGTTTACCAAAAAGAAGTTTGCATATGTTCTAAATGCTGTCATGAGAAAAAGTTAATATGTCTATGCCTGGATCCCTTATTCACCATCTGTACTGCACACGAAAAAAGGAAAACAAACAAAAATAAATAGATAAATAAAAGTAAAAGGCCTACAGTCAGGCACTTGCCACACTACTGTCTGGATGGCATCAGCGTTTAAACTATTAAAACACGGGCCTACTATTCCTGGCACCAAAATAAATAAATAAAGTAAGTAACTAAGTAAGTAAACAGAAATATTATTTAAATTGTGCAACTTGAGCTTATTCAATACTGACAAAAGTAATTACACCAAAATCAAACTGCACTACTATCTGACATTGCCATATATTCCTCCCTCACTGACAGTAGTAAAACATTACTATCATTAGACATCTGTATTGCTGTCCTCTGACAGTATAAATTCTCAATTGCAAAAAACACTTGTCACATGTATGCACAGTATGAAACTTCTGTAATGATCTATTGTTTATTTATTATGATTTTGGTTATCAGCACCACATCTCAAACAACTGCAAGCATATCAAAGTATTATAGATTTTCACTGATTGTGAACATATGTCACACAGTACATGAATGTATGTGAAACAGTCGTGGATATGCTGCAGATGTTTACAAACTCCGCAGCAATGCCAAGCTGTTTACTGAGGCACACAGTGCTCGGCTAAACTAGCCAACTGAAGAATATACTTGCAAAATTCAAATGGAGTCATATGAATGTGAGTTTGAAAGCAATGTAAAGTTTAATCCCTATCCATCCAGCAGTGTATGTCACACCCTAACAAGTGATACATATGAAAAACTTCTAGAAATAATGTTTTATAATACTATTCACATTTCTTTCTCCACTACCTTTATAAAAAAAAGAGAAAGAGACAAAAGTAATAGATTCCACTCCACTGCATGACATCTTCTGCTGTTACAGTAAGATAGAAAAAATATAAAGTTTATCAATAAATATTACTGTGAGCAGTTATTATAGATAAAATTAGGAATAATCCATTAGAAATGGAAAAGTCAGATAAAGTATATAATTTAACATAAAACAGTGTGTGACAAAGCTGTTTTGGTAACACCAAACCTGGCAATGTTATCAATACCTGGTCCGTTAAGCATGCTAGTAAAAATGGTTTGGTCAAGGTGATGTCGCACCCACATGTGAATGGTATTAACCCTGATTAATACAGTCGGCACCATATTTTCTTCGTTCTGGTTCTGGCTCTTCAAATGATGGCAGCACCTCTGAAGGCACAAGGCCATGGTCCTCGCTAGGCTGAGAAATAGATCTTAGTAATGCTCTACCTTTTGCATGACTCTTACTTGGAGAAGATGCAGGCATGTGCGCATCACAGCACCTGCAAGAAAACCAGTATCTGTCAGGAATTGAATGACCACCTGTCAACCTTGACAGGTATAACCTGTTCCAATCCGCAATGCCTTCACAAGTATGATGAATTGCAGAAGCACAGTGCTGATCATCTGGCCAAGTGGGATGACTGGGCTATGGTGAGGAAGTTCAGAGTTTTACAGTAAGTAAAATGTTTAATCCACATATTCATCTCTCTCTCTCTCTCTCTCTCTCTCTCTCTCTCAAGAGTCAGATATATTGAGGTGACATTCTGAAATGTATAAAAAATGACTATCATTTCTATAATCAGACAACCATCTTTTCAAGAAAGACAAAAAACTAGTATATGTGTTAGTAGGTTACATTAATAAACGGAAATGTCAGAAATGGTATAGGTAACTCTGTAAACCTATTAGTAATGTTCAAATATAAGTAATGCTGGCTGCATATAATACAGTTATGAAATAA
>NC_056736.1:480327500-480395000 GCF_019279795.1 Protopterus annectens | reverse complement strand
GAACCAAGTATATTATTGTGCTACATAGGTTCATAAGTTAGATGGTAGCTTGTTCCAGAGTATAGAAGTCTGTGGACAAGAATCTATCCCCTCCAGCATGTCCTGTTTATTGTGTTGACAAGGTTTAGGTCTTTTCTTTAGTAGTGTCCAACAGCTCTCTGGGTTTGACATATCTTTATATGTTAGGAGTGGGCTGCCAGTGTAGAGCATTTGTTTGAGGCCAGTTATCCTCTTTGGAGGTGACTATCAAAGGAGAGTCCTGATACAGCAAAATACTATTTGGAACACTTTGTTACAGGAAAAGTAGGAAACAGGCTTACAGTTTTTAAACATGTACAGAATTAGGAGCTGCTGTGAGACATATGTGTTTACTACTGCCTAGAACGCCACATGCAGTGAATAATAGTCATGCATATTTACAATCACAGTGTTAGCAGTTGTGCAACTACACTGCTGTGGTTGGTGATGGGGAAAGGCAATGATAGTGAAACGCACACACATGCACACACACACACACACACACACACACACACACACACACACACACACACACGCACATGCACATGCACACACACACACACACACACACACACACACACACACACACACACACACACACAGGCTGATAGGGAACAAGTTAGCAGGGAATATGTGGGAATCACACTGTGTGTACAGCAATGACAGATTTATAAAATTATAATGAAATAGCAGGATAAACACAGAGGCACAGTAATACACGTACTTGAATCAAAAAGGATGATTGTAGCTCTGTGGCATGGACAACATGAAAGCAGTTCAGAAAGTAAACCTGACCTATAACAAGACAGGTCTCTGTACTCACCATATACTGTGAAATAACATATAGAAACCTAAATAGGTGTCAGTGGAGACATGCTCAGTTGCTGGAGAACAGGTAATTAGTTTTGTTATATCTAGACAGACAGCAGGGAAGCCAGCATCCCATTCCACAATCTAAGGCAGCACTGTATAGCATAAACCTATAGTGAAATATTTTAAAATGGACTGCCTCACACACATGGAAAAATGACAATGGCTTCCACATGAAGACATGATAGCAGTCATGGATGCAATATTGTGTTTTCTGTTATGTCTCAGCAGCAATGTGGCCACACCTCTGTGATAAACTACCAAAATGACATAATGTACAGCAACAATATATTTGTCACAAGCAGTGGTGTTTCAATTGTATATCAGCCATTTATAATACAATACTATAAAATGCCATGCAAGACCATAAGGACATCTCACTGCAAATATTGAAGTAAATGCACACATGGAACCTGAAACATAGTGTGTTACAATGCAATACATGTCAATTGCCAAAGCAGGCAACAATTACAGACCTGGTTACTATATTTATGTCACATTTGTATGTAATAAGAATATGTGTACCACAGTCTGCAAGATCGCTCACACAGCAAATATATGAATATGTCATGGACAGCACTCAGTACTCATGATATGCTTCACATAGGTGAAGAAAGCAGCCAGCACATGGCAATGCAGACTGTGTGTATACATGCATATAATCCTAACTCAGAAGGCACATGGACTCCATACATCATCAATAAACTGGAGAAAATGAAGGTAAATAGAGCAGTCATAATGTTACAATCTTCAAATTTCAACAGTGGGTGCAGCTTATCCATAAGTATCAATTGCATTGCAAACTACGTGTGCCACTGAGAAGGTCTCCATCATGCCACAGATGCAGAAGTGGTATGGAGATGCAAGTGCAGCATACCTACAACCACTGAGACAATATATCCACACGAACTTGAGTAAATGGAATTGGTAAATGCACAATGAAATGCCAAAGGAAGTCATACACATTTATGCTGTTGTGGAATATGACACATATGTGCAATGCACATAGGTTTGATTGTGGTAACTATCAGTAGGACAGAAGTTCGACCATGAATGTACAGGAGACTAACAGGTAAGGACAGCTGCAGCAACAAATGTGATGTCCTCCATATCTCAGATTGTGTGACCTTCCATTGAAAATACAGATGTTAATGTGCAGCAAGACTGTGGATGGCACATGTAGTGCCATACAGCACAATGTCTCTATATATGGCCGTCATGATGATAACATTGCTAATCTCTATGTAGCTGAGAATGCCAGGGCAATAGCATCAATTATGCAGCACACATCAGAGTCCCCTAAATAAGACCAGTACAATATAGTATGTGTGAATTACCTATAGGAGCAAATGGTAAGGCTTGTCACAGATGAGTGTCATATATCACTGTGAAGTGACACCGTTTTGCCTATCCATGCCAGAAAAATTTATCAGCATAGTTGTGGTGCTGCATAGCAGTTAGTATCACTGTAATGGCCTATGTGTAGAAGTGCCTTTCTCTAAAAGGAATATTTAAAATCCATTCCTGAGTTTTGGATCATTGCCTCTGATTCTTGAGTAAAAAGCATGGAAATGCAATTAGATGTGGTGTATGGTCCTCATAGGAATGAGCTAAATACACTTTTTGGTCACTATTTATGTATTTGGTTATTCATTTTATTGCAAGCAAACACCTGAATGTACCAAATATTATACAAGGGGTTTAACTGATGGTCACACATGCGTGCGAGCACGTATATATATGTGTGTGTGTGTGTGTGTGTGTGTGTGTGTGTGTGTGTGTGTGTGTGTGTGTGTGTGTGTGTGTGTGTGTGTGTGTGTGTGTGTGTGTGTGTGTGTGTGTGTATGTGTGAGAATGAGAGAAAGAGAGGCTTCATCATATTTATCATGCTCTTCTTTGAATAAGATCCTTGGTTTCTTTGTTTTGTTGAGTGTTGACAGTGCACTTATTATTTGGCTATGAATGAACTTGACAGCTTGAAATTTAGGAGTTTAATGTTAAAATATTAACCATGAATATATTGTTTATTTAGCTTGTTTTTTTTAGGCATGTTGGTCTGAAATTCACTGTGTTGGGCAACAGTAGATTGTCTAGTACTTAGCATAGATGACTAAGACTATGAACGGTGAATGAGCTGCTTCTAGTAGTGCAGTGTTTCCTTCAGCCTTCATTTGTCTAATATGAGTTTGACAAAGTCACTTCACCAGGCAGTGCTCACTAGATAGTGTTCCTGGGCTTCCTTTGGAAAAGGGATACTTGTGTCCAGTAGGGTATCCCAAATTCATCCCAAATTTATCTTTTGACTTCCTGCACCTTCAGATATCCCCTAATTAGTGCTTCTGTATATACTATTTGATAATGAATCTATTCATGTCTATTGCATTATAATGGATTGCCTAATGCATTTGTAATAAATGTGAGTTTTAAAGGAATAAGTTTACTGTTTTTCATACTGCCTGTTTTCAATCTGAGAGTGTTTTATTCAACAAATAGGTGACAATGATTTTTCTGTAAAAAAATATAATAAACATTTTAAATTAAATCCAAATCTTTGTTATCATTGCAAAAGTAAAAATGAAAATAGCATGCACACTGAGATATTTTAGCAATGTTTTATGTTATTGTTGAGAGTCAGCTAAGTACCTGACATAGAAATCCATATGACCATGATCAGGCTTTGCACTTATTGTTCAGAAACTGCAAGTATTTTGCCTCATACTTATGTTCTATATTTATTTTTTATCTTTTCTTATTTCTTAAATAGATAAAGGGGCAATCCAGTAGCACTGTCTATGTAACTTGGTAGAGTCACACAATAGGCAAAAGACGGAAGAATGAATCAAACCCTGCACTTTTGTCTATTGGAAGTATCATATTAAGAGTTGAAAGCCTTAATTCTCTGCACTGAATTGCAGACCTTCACTCATTTCTTCATTTTATGATAAATCACTGACGTCTGCAGCTAATCAATACTTACAACAATGCCAGTCATTAGAGTTTCAAAGGTTTTATTGTTCAATTGTTCAGAAAATGCATATTGATATAAAATTTGTTGTTAACTTTTTAAGTGAATTATAATAATCTGCATCTTAGTTTCATAGTGGTAATTGTTTGGTAAATTACATGCTCATCGCAATACTTATTGTCTTGATAACATTTTAAGTCATTTGGTGTTGTCTGGCAGTTGTATTAACAAACTGCTTCCTCTTGTCAAAGGTACATGGTTTGAATCCTTTCACCTCCATTTGTCTACTGAGCAAGTTTGAACAAGTCACTTAACCAAACAGTGCTCCTGAAACATTCTTGTATGGTCATGACATCAGCAAGATGAGATACATTTCTATGTGTTTTGGTCGGGTCTACTTTACGATGTCGAAAGCCGACAATATCAAAGCTGATATTGTCGGCACAACAACATCGAAAGTGCAGAACATCGTGCAAGTAAATGGAAATCTCCGTAGGGGGAGATTTCCATTTACCTCAACGTAATGCGGTCTCGGAGTTGGAATATTTAAGTAGGGGGTGTGTGGGGGGTGCAGGGGTGCTTGCCCCCCTGCCTACATTAGCTAGTTTTTATTTTTGTTTGTTTTTTTTTTTAAACGTTATTTGATGTTTTACTACATCGATCACTAGAGGTCGACCTTTAGTGATTCAATGTAGTAAGATTTCGATAATATGATATAGACGCTTTTGGTCATCCCATGCATAGCTCTGACATCAGCAAGCTGAAATACATTTATACATTCACTTGACCTCAATTTTCCAAGCTACTGAAAAACAAGTGTAACTGATGTTTATGCATGAGTGTGTGTGTGTTTGTTTGTGTGAGTGTATGCATGTATGTCAAAGCATTAGCTATACAGTGAATAGAACAAAGTAATAATAACTAGATGAAGAGAAAGACTAAAGTTGTTTGTCTCTGAAAATCTGTAGCCAGAGCTGCTAAGAGAGAATAGCAGAATAATGCACTTTATTTATTTGCTTATTTACATATTTATTTATTTTTTTGGGGGGGTGCTTTTTAGCAGGCAAAAAGAGACTCGGTATCAAAGAACTTTTTCCTAATTATAAAGTCGTAAATTTAACAATGTTATCAACTTCTTTCCTAGTTTTTGTTATGAAATATGTCACATTTACATATCTGCTCCACATTATGCAAGCTACTCTTGTATTCCACATTTTGAAGATGTAAGATTGATTATGATTGCAGTTTCTCAAATTATTTTACATGCTAGTGCTATGGATTATATGGTATTCATCATGTTCAAGCTTGTTCTTATATGTATTGCTTGATGCAGACTAAAGCTGATGGTGCTTTTATTTTTTACTCATTTATTTTTATTTATTTTATTGCATTTGTTTACCGGAAAAGTCCACTGAGCCTAAAAGAGCTCATTTTCAGTGGAGGCCTGGGGAGTAAAGCTCCAACAAGAACATAGACACAGAAAAAAAATTAAACATTAATTGGTACAGAAGTAGAAACAATGTTACACATAGTGACTACAGTGATATATACAAAATATATACATAAAAGCAGGAATCTAGTTGGTTTGATTACAGTAATGTATACAGCCTATATACATACAAGCAGGTATCTAGTTGGTTTGATTTCAGTACTATTTACAGAATATATACATAAAACAGGAATTTAGTTGGTTGCCAGATGAATTTAATCAGAGAGGTATAAACAGAGATATATTAATCAGCATTATTGTACCAGTATCAACAATATATGGAGAAAATATCATCAGTCAGTAACAGCATAAATCATAGGAGTTTTGTTATATAAGGAGAAGGAATAGGTTGGGTTATAGAGCAGGTACATAGCCAGGAAGAGTTGAGGTGATTTTTCAGTATTTGTTTGAAGGTGGAGGTGCTGCCTGTGTTTCTTATAGTAGGTGAAAGTGAGTTCCATAGTTCAGTGATGATGAAGGAGTAAAGGAGTTGACCAGCAGGTAAGGTGGACTTTTCTACATTTAGAAGTAGATGATTTTCAGATATTAGTTGCCTGCTGGGTTGGCATTTGGCAAGTAAAGTTGAGAGAGCAGAATAGTCTGTGGGTCTGTAGATTATTTTGTGTGCTGTAGTTAGTTGGGTAAATGAGAGATGGTGGGGGAGTTCCAGCCAGCCTAATTGTATCAGTGAGTTACAGTGGTATGATGAGAATTTTGCCTTGTTGGCAAATTTGGCTATTCTGTAGTAACACATATCAAATTTGGATTTTTTAGAATTGCGGATATTAGTAAGGAGACAGGCAGCATAAAGGAGAGAGGGTAATACAAAGGGGGTTGCAAGGGTTTGTCTAGTAGAGAGACTAAGAAAGTACTGGTGCCTGCAGAGCATACGAAACTTTTGATGTGTTTTTTTTTGTTGTGTTATTGTTTACGTGTAGGTCAAAGTTAAGGTTTTCATGTATAGTGTGTGGGAAAGCTTCTATAGTGGTATTGTCTTGGGCTTGTATAGTGAAGAGTTCTTTTTATCTAGGGGAGTGGTTTTCTTAGGAGTAAAAATTACTTTTTTTATTTGGATTTAGGCAAGATGACTTTTAAGCATCCAAGATTCAGTAGAGGTGAAGGCACTCTGGGTGATTTGCTGCAGTTCAGAGCTGGAATTTGCAGTGTACAATGTTTTAGCATCATGAGCATACTGAATTACTGAGCACTGTGGGAGAGTGGAGTGAAGGTTGTCAATAAAGATGCTAAATAAGAGATGACCAAGTATGAAGCCTTGAGGTACCCCTGTGGAAGTATTGAGAAAGGGAGAGTATGATTTTTGCCATTTGGTGGATTGCTGTGTATTGGAGAGATAGCTATTGAACCATTGTAGGGTAGGTGGGGAAACATGGAGGGTGTATAGTTTAAAGAGGATTATGGTGTGGGAAATGGTATCGAAAAGCATGGAGAGGTCGAGGAAAAGAGAAGCAATTATTTTGCCAGAATCCCGTGCCCAGTTAACTGTACCAAGGAAGGAGAGGAGAGTAGTAGCGGTGCTGCGTCCTGGTTTAAAACCATACTGAATGGGTGATAGAATTTGGTTTTCAAGCAGGTAGCTGAGGAGTTGGGCATTTATTTATTTATTTTTGGTTGAGAGTTGTTACTTTGAAATCTCTGATAGTTGATTAACTGGATATGTTTTAAAAGAAATGACCCCAGAACTGGATATGTTTTAAAAGAAATTATCCCACCTATTATATCCGAACTGCTGGATAAACAGTTTCTTCCTAGCAATAATATGAAAGGAAAGTATTACATTGTATTCAAGTGATTCTTTTGGTATGCAGTGAGAGACTGGGCATCAGAAGAACTTTTTATAAGTAAAAAGTAGCCTTTTAGCCATTCTGTGAGCTCCATTCTTTGTTGTTAATAAAAGTTTTACATTTTGCCCATAAGTTCTGCTCTATGAGAGGTAGCATTGTATTCTAAATTTTGAAAATGGAAAGATAAGTTTGGCTGCACTTCTTTATTTCTTTTGCTTGTTAGTTCTATGCATGTTAAGGTAACGTCAAACCATACTAAAATGTTTGAAAATGAAGTTACCTCAGCATAAGAAATTAAGGGCATGTAGTTTTAATGAACTTCATCATTTAAACTACAAATTCTTAAAACGTTCTGCTGAGACTTATTCAAAAACAGGTAAAATAATGTCCAGAAAATCATAACATCATAGTTTAAAATCCTGCACCTCAAAAAAAGTATCTACTTCTTGCAAAGTGTCATTGTGAATAGACATTCCCTTTCTAGTATTATGTATAACTCTCAACTGTCCTTGTTTTTGCAGAATATCACTAAATGTGCTTTACACTTTTGCCCCGACCCTCATGCAATGTTCGGTTTTATGGTAATCTATAAATCTGCTCTGCTGATATTGTATTATAATGTTTATGGTAGAAAAAAGAAAAAAAAATGGTGTGTGACAACAATCAGGTAGGCAATTAAGAGACAACAACCTAAGTGTGAGTCCTTGAAGTAATTGGTTTTCTATTGATAACTTAGAGATGTCTTTAAAATTAATTATAGTTTTTTTCAAATAATGTTCTTATAGTATCAGTAATCTAAACACTATTTATTTCCAGCTTAGGGATACACAACTGTATCAAGATATACCTTCCACATATGGTACAGTTTTACTATGCAGTTAGTACAGGTTATTGGAGTGATCTATAGTGTTTGTTCTACTATTTCTGAGCTTTACTTTTTAAAGTATAGCAACGCTGCAAAATAAAGTTGCTGCGATTCTACTCATTTAGACTACAGCTGTTTTTTTTAATTATACTTAAACACATAGAAAGCACATGACTGCAGAGTTCAATATGACAAATATCCTCCATGAATATTCTTAGAATAGGAACAAAAAATGTGAATTTAATCAACCTTGAATTGTGCTAACAGCACTGTAGGGTCACCCAGCAGTGCACACTATGGTAGACAACACTAGAGATGCATCAACGTATACTCTGAATACAGATTAGAGTGCATTTACATTGCTAGATCACCTAGTAGCATCTTAATGCACTGTGAGCTTTACACTATGCCTATATACAATTCTGGATTTACATTCAATCTAGAATTGTATATTTAAACAATGATTATGTTTGCATTCTTGTAAATATTGTTTCATGATTTGCTTATTTGCTATCACACTGTGGTTATGAAATGCACACACAAACTTTGTCAAATGTCTTAAAGGGACAGTCCCAGGGATTTTTTGTTTTGATTTAGCCTTTGTTTACATTTCAGGTTTGCCTTTCTGAGCATGATCACCTTTGGCTGAGGGAGGTGGGGGAAGCATGCCTGAAGGAAGTTTCAAAGGTGTTAACCAAATTCCATCTCAAACTGCAGCTGTACTGACAACAGTTCTCCCTGTGAGCCATTCATTAGTTTAATCTGTACATTTTACCATTGAGAAAAGCAGCCTTTCGGGCATTTTATGACATGACTGCTGCTGCTAGTCTAGAAAGCACATCAGTAATGCAAGGCTTTTAAAACATTAGTAAACAGAATTTTTTTGTTTCTTTCATTTCATATTTTATTGTTCTGATTGCGAATCCTGGTCACCTACAACAATTTGATGATATGGCTTCTACCTATAGAAAGCATTTGAGTCAGGCAAACAGTAGTGGAAACCAAATGTCTCTTTCTTTCATGTTTTACTGTATTCTGATTTTTGTATACTAGCCTGGTGTAATGACTTTCTGACCTGCTAGTACTTCCATAGAGAGCAAGTGTGTGACAGAAAGTTGAAGCATTAGTAGACACACTCTTCTGTTCCTTTTTCAGCTTCTAGTTTAATATGTACTGATTTCTGAATGCTACTAGACAAATGCAATATTTGTTATGATCGGGCTGCTTGTACATCTGTAGAATCATGAGTGATGCAAAATTTAAAAATTAGTATACACTGATGTCCCTTTTCCCTGACACAGCTTTCTTTTTTTTATATATGAGCCAGGAGTTGGAGGCATAGTTCCCAAATCCAATGTAAGTCAGAGAGGAACACAAATCCACAATTAGTTTATCCTGGGAGCTGAAACAAGACTGGAACTGTGGATTTACAGGATATTTAAAAGTAAAATGACACTGTGTGTGGGAATGAAAGTGACGTGTTGAAGTGGAGGTGACTTCTGTCAGCTTAACTCGGACCCTAATTTTAAGCACTTCCTTTAAAGGTTGTTTTTTTGTTTGTTTTGTTTATTTTTTGCATTTTTCTTGTTATTGTCTTTGTCATAACGATCCAGCTTACTTGTTATTGTCAAGTTCAGCTATCCAGTTAACAAAGTATAAGTAAGCATGTATCAACATATAATTGTGAAGAAACGTTTTTTTGTAGGGCAAAACATACCAATGGCCATTACAAAGGACAGAACTTTGCTTTTTTGTCAAAATAAAAACTTATTCTTGTAGCATTTGAGTTACTTATTCTGTTTCTTATAGCATTTAGGTGTTTCAGATAGAAAAATAACTGTTTTATGCAAAGGACATTTGCAATTTTTTCACATTTTTTGCAGGACACAACTGCCCAAAGAGAGACTGTCCCTCACAAAGTGGGACAGGTGGTAACCCTACATATAACATGCCCAAGTGGGTAAATGAAATGCAACATCTTTACTTTGAACTCCCTGCCAAATCAACTTAACACAGAGCATGAAAATTCCCATTTGTCTACAATCATTATTTTATCAGGAGCATTACAATATTGAAACAGGGCAACATATCACTAACAAATAAACAAATCCATTAGCTATATGGAAAACTAACCCACAACAATTGAGTAAGGGGACAATGCCACCTAAAATACATGATAATGTTATGATATTCATTGCATATGTGTCAGCTGAACTGTCTAGCAATCATGTTTGTTGAAAATATATTATACTACTTCTGTAAGCTACTGCTGTGAACACATTGTGTGCCATGTCTGCTGTTGTATAATCATACAAACGTCTGTACAAGTATGACACAACTACTTGTGGATAATTGGGAAATATACTAACTGCAACTGTGAATACTATATTCCCACTTATCTGCACAAATGTATGCATTTTGCCAGCATGGCAAATCTTGTTATGATAGTATTTGACGTAATATAGCTGCTGGTACTGTTCAGGGTTGGTATGTGAGAGCATCATTGCAGAACCAGAATCTATCACATTACAAACATGTCTGAAGCACTTCTGACTTACAATTGTACAATGCCTAATACTGTGCGCTGCTCAATGCAGTACAAACATACCCATACCCATTGTCTAGTATTGCACACCTCTCAATACTGTACAAACATGCCCATACCCATTACCTAGTACTGCACACCTCATACCCATTACCTAGTACTGCACACCTCTCAATACTGTACAAACATGCTCATACCCAATGCCTAGTACTGCACTATGCTCAATACTGTACAAACATGCTCATACCCATTGCCTAGTACTCTGCACCTCTCAATACTGTACAAACATGCTTATACCCAATGCCTAGTACTGCACACTGCTCAATACTGTGCAGATGTGCTCACACACATTGCCTAGTACTGCGCACTGCTGAATACTGTACAAACATGCTCATGCACATTAGTTAATACTGTGCTCTGCTCAATACTGTAGAAATGGGTCTATATCATAACTGCAAAAGCCTGTTTCAGCGAATATGCAAATGTTGACACATATTGCGCGAACCGCGAATACACCAAATGCTCTAAACTGCTCAAAATCTCGAACCGGCATAGTTGGCTAACCCCACCACTCGCTACATACTACTCACCCAAACAAAATAAATAAACCACATACATACACTAACCGAAACCATACTTCTAACCCTACTCTAAACCTTACATATATTACTATCTCTGCACTTACCTTAACCAGCACCCTAACCCTAAGGTCCATAATTATCGCACACTTACCTTACGGAGCTATACCGCAGAAGGGCCAACTATGCCGATTAGAGATTTTGCATTTTGTGGTTTAGGGCATTTGGTGTATTCGCGTTTCACGCAATATGTGTCGACGTTTACGTATTCACTGAAACGGGCTTTTGCGGTTATAATATACACCCGTAAAAATATGCTCATACTGTTTAGACTACAGCATTCTAACAGAGTTAGTAATGACCATACTGAAAAAGTTGGAGAAGTAAAATCACAGCAATAAAAGAAAAGGAAAAGGATCTTTTATTTTGAACTGAATTTATCTTCAGTCATTTGCAGGTACCTTCATGTGGTTTGCCTGTTGTTTATTAAATCCCACTAAGGTGACTTATATCATGGGTAAAAAAAAAAAAAACGAGCTGGGTGTAATCATTCCAGGATACAAAAGTGCCCAACCCTGGCAAAGTCACTGGGCCAAGGGTAGTAGAAAGACTAGTGCATTGTCCTCCAAAGATGATAGAGACTATGCTGCAATATTAAGCTCTGATCCAACAGATGCTCTAAAAGGCCTCACTGTGGTAATACTCTCCATAAAAAGTTAAAACAAAAAAAAAATTGGTAATCCAGGCAAGATACTTAGGAATGGTGAAATGGGTATTGAGGACAAAAAAAAAATTATTTTTTTTTTTCTTTGCAACTAGCCCAGAGTTCCCAAAAGAAGCATAACACTGCTAGAGTGAAGTGAAAAAATAAAGAATATAAAAATGATTGAAAGAGAACACATTAGAGATACCAGTTTAAGAGCTTTAATTGAGTGAATAAAAACAAAACAATATGAAGATAAGAAAACATTGACAGAATGAAAAAGGAAAGGAAAAAAAACTGAGTAGTAAAAGAGAAAGAAAAAAGAGTGCATGCATTTGCAATGTTAAATAGAGAAGAAGTGACCTGAGTAAAAAAAATGAGACCCAATATGGTACAGTTCAAATGCAGAAAAGAAATCAATGTTCACTAACAATCATAAAGGAAAGTCCAAAAAATTTGAAGGTACATATAAGGCAGTTCAAGATGATAAATGTTACAAAAGAGAAAATATTGGCAAAGAAGTCTAAAGTAATGACAAATAAGCAATTTGATGCAGGAATGGAAGAAATGAAATATGAAGTGATATAGCAAACACAAAGTGAAGGATTTGAATAGCAATCCCAGATGCAAATTGTACTTCAGATATTAACATCTTTGCACTGTGATTTAGCCTTCAGTAAAAACTACTTAAATGTACACAGTGAAATGACACTGCACTAGCCAACAATGAGGAAAGCCATACTCGTACCTCAATGTGAACCTGCAAATCACCCTAAAATCTAATAATCAATAACCTATCTCCCAGCAACATCTAAGTTATATACAAGGATTGATGCAGATAGGATATACGAACATTCAGATAAAATTCAATCATGATCATAAAACAGAAGGGAGATAAAAGATATTCACGTGGAATAAATGAACATCTTTTGTTAAACAAAGACTTAATACAGACCTGTAAAAAGAATAGAATCTCAACAAGGCATGGATAGATTACAAAAAAATAATTTGATAATACTCATTGATCCAGGATTACAGAATGCAACAAATGTATGTTCATTGCACATTGATGCATTTTATTTCAGCTACTATGAAAAAATGTCAAACTACTTTGCAGTTAAACCATAAAGAAGGAGAAACTTCTATTCAGGTTGTTAAAATCCAGCATGGAAGATTTCAGGTTACTTCTTTATCATCATTACTGTTTTGTCATGCTCTCAATCCATTAAACTGTTTATTCAACAGCCTAAGTCACTGATTCAGTCTGACTACAATAAAATCTTCAAGTCAAAGGATATCCCGTCTACTTTTTCTTGATGAACTAAAACTTTGTAATTCATCAGTAACATTCATTCGTAACTGCTAGAGCAGTTGCAAGTTGTTAAAACTTTCTGATCTGGCAACATTTGAAAGAAAACAACTGAAGAATCCAGAAAATGTAAAACTTGAGGAGGAATGTGATTAGAAATGAGTTGGAACAACAAGGCATCTACAAATATTTTGGAATAAATGCAGGAACATGAAAAAATGAGAACAAAGCTCAGTAAGGAATATTTTAGAATACTAAAATTTAAACTGAAAACTGCTTTGACATCGAGGAATAAAGTTCAAGCTATAAATCAATGTTACTTCCTGCATTAACTTACAGCTTTGGGGTGATTAGCTGGCCAAAAAAGAGTTGAATAAGCTTGATAAGAAAAAAAATTGCCTCGTGACTGTCAAATGATATACAAGAACCAGAGTTTTGTATGAACAGGTGGCAAAAGAGTATGCAGAAAAGCAAAAGGAAGAATACAAAGAACAGGATCAGGAAAAAAGAAAAGACACATACAAAGACCATATTTATAGCAGCAGGAATAGAGATCTATTGGAGTAATCTCATGTTGACCAGGAGTTAAAATACAAATGTCTCAGGTGAGGTAAATTTAAACAAAAACATGAAAGGTTAATATTGGCAGCCCAAGAGATAGTAAATTCCATACTAGATACTTCACAATATCCATAGAAAATGTAGGAGATGCAAACAAATGAAGGTCCTGCATTGCCCGAATAGAAACAATTGTAAATATTGTTGCAGGCTGCAATAAACGCATGGCTGAAGGTTTGCATATTGAAAGACAGAACAATGTGCCAAGGTTGTTAAACTGGAGAATTTGTAAACATTACAACATGGAGGTGACTAAGAGACAATGGAAACATGAAATGAAAGGATTGTTGAAAATGAAGATTTAATGATTTATGGTATCATTGTATACCAGCAAGTAAGAAGATGGAAGCAAACAGACCAGATATTGTAAATCAAGAGTAAAAGACAAAAGTTGCATTGATTTCTCCTGATACCATTGGCCTTTTTATCCCATATATACATCAGTTTCTGCAGATCCACTACAGTGTCTTATGAAATTAAAGACATAAATTTGTAAATATCAGGACTTATCAGGACTGAAACTAGAGCAATGTGTAATAAGGAATGACATAGTTCAGCTGTAACAGGAGAAAGTGGGCTAGTAAAAAAAAGAATCCTCAAACAAATTTAGATATGCTGCCAATAAAACTAACACCTTATGAAATGCAATAAGAGGCAATTCTAGGTACACTGCAGGTACTGAGAAGCACACTCGTATCAAATGTCAAGGACTGAAGCAAAACTGATTTCATGAATTTTAATTATGCGCTGACTTAGGAATGGGGTCCATTCCCATCAAGGTATGTAAAAACCTATGCATTTGGAGAAATTAAACAAAGCATAATCTAATTATATGTGATATTTTACACATACCCACAAAGTCCATGTTTCTGTAAATCCACTAAGTTCTCACTCTGGTAGTAAGTCATGTTTTTATTAATTTATTTATTTTATTATTTTTTTATTTTATTTTATTTTATTTTACATTTGTTAACCAGAAGTGTCTGATTGAGCTAAATCCCTTTTTCAGCAGAGGCCCAAGGAGAAAAGCTCCAAGTGATGCAAACAATTTACAATTCAATATAATTTAAAAATACATGCAGTAGTACATGATGATAGAAAGACATAAGTCCAAGGGAAGCAGACAGCATTACTATGTTACAATTTTAGGTTTAAATGTATAAGAAGTCTCATGATAAGTTAGAATATTTTATTAATTAATACATGAGCAGCACTGTGCCAATATATTAGAAGGAATTTACAGAAAAATGGTAGGGAGATAAAGTGAAGAGATAGATGGGTGAAAGAAAGGGGGCGAGTTAAGAGGACAGAGAAAGATTATGAGAGAGAAAGAAGTAAATAGAGAAGAGAAGGACAATTAGTTTGCATGATAGATGTATTCAGGGATGTTGGGAACAGTGGCAGGTCCAGTGTCTTTTAAAGTACTCTTTTGTGGTTGTTTTAAATCGTTTGGGATGTGTAAGGGATCTGACTTCAAGTGGGAGTTTGTTCCAGGCTATTGAGGGGTTGTAGCTATAGATGTTATACCCAGATTTACACTTGGATTCACAGATAAGTAATAGATCTTGGGTTGAGCTCCTGAGGTGCCTAGTAGGAGAGTAGTGGGAGATGAACTTAGAGCAGGGAAGTAGGCTGGCTGGTAAAGAATGGAGTGAATAGTTTGGAGCTGGGAGAGAAGAAGCAGATGAGGAAGTTCAAGCCAATGTAAATATTTTAAGGAGAGACAGTGGTGGGATTTATAGGTTTGGTGGGCTGCAAATCTTATCTTGTGATAGGTTGATTCAAGTCTTGATAGTAGAGTAGAGTTTAAATTTGTAATTATTTGTGAGCAATAAGTTAGGCAAGGTAGAAGATAGGCATGTGACAGAGTGATCCTGGCTTCAGTGGTAAGGATTTTTTTTATTTCTATACAGAAGTCCTAGTTTCTGATGGATTTTTTGATGCAATTATTTATGTGAAGGTTGAGTTTTAGCTGATCATCAATGGTGACACCAAGGAGTTTGTGCAAGTCTTGACTTCAGTGGGGGTATTGTTAAGGGACATTATGGAGAAGGAAGATTTGATGTGGTTATCTGTTTTGGGGAGAAAGAGGAGCAGTTTTGTTTTTTGTTTGGGTTGAGGATGAGCTGAGTATTAGAGAGCCATGTCACAACTGCACTGAAGGATGGCTGGGTTGTTGTTAAAAGTTCAAATGAGGAGTTAGCAATGGTGATGACTGTAGAGTCATCAACATACTGGACTATGGAAGACTGTGGGCAAGAAGAATAGAGTAATTTGGTGAAGATATTAAAAAGTAGTGGTGCAAGAATGGATCCTTCTGGGACACTCATTCTAATTGGAAGGGGGTTAGAATGAGCAGAGTGCCATTTTGCTGATTGACATCTGTCAGTAAGATAGCTGGAGAACCATGCAACTGTATCCTGGGAGAAGTTGAGATCAGACAGTTTGTGTAGAAGCAGAGAGTGAGAAACTGTGTCACAGGCCTTTGATAGATCAAGGAATAAGCAAGAGATAAGTTTATGATCATCTCTGACTAAAGAAATAGTGCTGAGGAAGGATAGTAGAACTGTAAAGGTACTATGTTTTGGTGTGAAACCATGCTGTGTTGGAGTGAGCAATTGATTCTGTGTGAGATATTGCATAACTTGTTTATGTATATATTTCTCCAAGACATTAGATAAAGGAGAGAGGATAGCAATAGCTCTGAAATTAGAGATTTCAGAAGAGTTACCTCATTTGTGTATGGGTAGTGTATAGCATTGTTTCGAGATTGATGGAACTTTAGATTCGGAGATGGAGTGATTTATTATGATTGATACAGGCAGAGCAAGATAGTGTGCAGCAATCTGGAGAAAGTATGAAGGGATGTTATCTGCAGATACAGGGCATGGTTTTAACTTAGAGATTAGAGTTTTGATCTATGTAGTAGGAATTGGGTTAATGGAGAAAGTGTTTTCTGTGTTAGTAGGTGAAGTAGGTACAGGGCAGTTTGGAGTATTGGTGTTTAAGAAGTTAGGGTTGGGACTGAATAGTTTGGATAGTGATTCTATTAAATAAGTGCTAAAGGTGTTGGCTGTTTCTTCAGATGATTTATCTGGACAAGGATTGGGTAGTATTTGGTTTATGGTGTTCCCAAACTTTTTAGGATCAGATTTTAGAGTTGTTGGGGGATTGTTGTAGAAATCATTTTTATCTTTATTGATGAGTTGTTTTGTCTGATTCCTAAGTTCTTTATACCTTTGCAGGTTGGTAGGGAGTTTAGATTTTATCCATGTTTTCCATGCCCTATCTCTAGCTTTGATAAGGGTGCGAATAGTTTTGGATAGCCAGGGGGATATATTAGCTTTAATCCATACTTTCTGGAGTGGGGCTAGTGAGTTTAGGATGTTAAGGAAAGTTGAGTTAAAAGCTTGGACTGCTTCATCAAGTGGGAGCTGTGTAAGGAAGTTCCAGTTTACTCTAGAGAGTAGGGTATTAAATGTTTCAGAATTAAAGTTGGAGAGCTTATGACTGGTGATGAATCTGTGTGATTTAGAGAGAGGAGGAGTATACCTGAGCACTTTACTAGGCAAGTGGTCACTTAGGGAATCAGGAAGAATTTCAGGGCTATGGTATTTGGAGGGTTTTGAAACAAGTATCGAATCACTTAGGGTGCTAGGAGAGTGAGAGGTATTAGTATGGGTTGGTTGAGAGATAAGTTGTGTAAATTCATATAGATTTATATGAAGTGGAGAGTATGGATTAAAGAGAGTTTGACAATTTATGTTTACATCTCTGAGGAGGATGATTTAATTTGAGAAGTTTTGGGAGAGATATGAGAGAATGTTCTCCAACAAGGAGGTGCTGTCCCCAGTTGGGATGTAGATGGCTACTACAGTAATAGTAGTAAACTCATTGAGCTTTAGGTTGGCTGCCAGTACTTCTGCTGGGGTAAAGGATGGGATAGATTGCATGGGATGGGAAATAGTGAGGTTATTAGAGTAAGCAATGGCAACTCCACCTCCTTTTCTGTTAAGTTGATCAAGGTGAAGTATATTATAACCAGGGGGAGAATATCTTTATCTAGGTGTTGGGGTTTTAGCCAAGTTTCAGTTAGGGAGATAACATCAGGGGTGTGAGTAGCTATCCGTGCATGAAATTGGCTGAGTTTGTTAAGGATGCTTTGGGTATGCATATTTGTCTGCAAGACTTTTTTTTCTTTTTCTTTTTCCAAATCCATAGAGATTAGATAGTTTGGGTTGACTTTTGTGGGTATATGTCTCCTCTAAATCTTCTTCTCCCTTATACAAAGTCATTCAGTATAAGACGGACGATTAACCTCTTTGCTTTGTTCAGCAGCTGGATGCAAAAGGGTAGTAAGCATGGAAATTTCAATGATGCTTATTGAGAATGGCTTCAGACAATGTTAAGAAACGCTATTCCCTGTGTGCTGGCATAATGGAGAGCTCGATTTTGAGCTAGTAAGCATTGGCTTTCCTTTAGTTGTGTCCATACATTCTCGTAAAATGACAATATCATCTCATCACCTGATCATTTATCTAGTCTAGCTGCCAATAATGATTAGCTGGGCTGTATCACTTTTTAGATCTGTGCATTACTATAGTGCTCCTTCCATGTGCTGTTGTTGAGAAGACTTTTGCATGGGATCATACAGCCTACATATTGTGATACTGCCTATATTTGTAAGTCGTATTTTGGAAACTGTTTAATGCAGATCAAAATACTTCCACAATAATGCTTGTGGGCATGTTTTGTGGGGTTTTCCACATACGTGTGCTGTCCATAGCTATGCCATGTTTTAAATGTAGAAAGCTGCTTGACATCTGCAACTGTCCATGATAGCATGCCAGAGTATCCTATGCAAGTATTTGCATATCTATGTTTTTGTGCAGAAAAGTGAATCATTATAATATTCAGAGAATGCTATCACTTTCCTTTGTTTGTGTTTGTATTTGCGTGTGCATCATGCACTGCATTAATGCATAGGAAGGAAATTGTTAGGGCTACTGGTGCTTGTATTCATGTGTGTGTGCAACAGGCCTAAGTCTATGCCTAAGTCTAAGTCTATGGTGACCCCATTTAACATGTCATGATCTACATGATGTAGAAATTGCAGAGTGCTATGAGTTAAATAAAGACATAGAATTCTTCAACCTCTGTTGCCTTCAACTGAAAGTAAGGGCAAATCAAGGGGAACCAATACCTGTGACGACTAAGGTATGTGTGGCCCTTAGAATATTAGCTACATGAACCTTCTGGAGACCAATAGGGGACATGCTGGGGGTGTCACAAGCATCAGCATCTGGGGTCCTACATCAATTCCTGAATGCTATGCTACAGTATGCCAGTGACTACATACATTTTCCCTGTACACCTGAGGACAGAGCCACAACTATGTAGGTCTACCCTGTAGCACACTACCTTGAAATCTTAGGTACAATAGACTGCATGCACATTGAAATCAAAGCACCACCTGTGGAGCAGGGAAGAGTGTACACAAACAGAAAGGGCTTCCACTCCATTAACTACCAGGTTGTGTGTAATGCTAAGGAAATTATCCTAAATGTGTACTGGCAACCTAGCCAGTTACCAGATTCCCATATCTGGCACAACTCTCAACTCTATCAGAGTTATTTGTTTGGGGGGGTATCCCACAGATTAATTTACTGGGGGATACAGGTTACTTTTGCTGTGCCAACACATAAAAAATACTTGGCACTCCCACCCCTAAACCAACTGGAAAATTATACTTTATACAATCCAAAGAATACCACATAATTCCCTTGTTATAAATGATTTCAACATAATTATCACAAAATGTATACTAATTTGCAACACAAAGGTCTATTGTATATGATTGCTAATCATCTCTTACTGTGCTCACCACTCCCCTAGTGGTGTCTATGGGCATTCTTAGAAGCATAACACCCTTGTGTCATTGACAAGTACTTAATATTTCCATGAAATAAGATAGAAAACTGTAAGATAACCAATTTTAATAATAACACTTGTGACGTCAGTTAATAAGGCTATCTATCTGTGAAAGTCAATGCCTACCAAAAATGCCTGTGCCAAGAAGTGCATACAGATAAAAGTTTCATTTTCTAATGGTTGTATATAAAATATTTCTTTGTAACATGTTAACAAATCTAGCATGTACTTGAAAAATACAATAATATAGCTTAGGAACCCCAGAAGCCTTCTGTGCAGATGAATCAAAATGAATATCAATCCTATGTGTTCTCCAAATACACAAGTCCCCTTACTTTCAAGTTTCCTAGCTACACAGATACTTTCTTATGGTGTAGTTTCAGGCCTATGAGCACAGTGGATATGCAAATGAGGTGTAAACTCATAAGAATTGCTGAATCCCAAACTTCTGGCTTTGTGTAGCAGATCTAAACACAGTGTAGGCACCACCTCCATGTTGGTAATGGCTTGCAACTGTGAATGATTACTGGTAGGGAGAAGGAAGACACAACAGCAATTCATACTCCCTTACCTACATTGGGTGTGACACCCAGGATATACTTACAAAGTGTAGAATTAATTGTAGTAAGCTTTTAAATGGAAGTGAACAGCACATGTTTCTTAGCTTTTGTTCACTAATAGCCAAACTCTCATTCCTTTGATGAAAACTGTATTTTACTGTCATGTAATATTCTTATACATTTTAAGGACAATGATGCAAAATGCCCTATAGACTCCATGTCTGAGAGAACAGTACAGATAGAAGAATAAACATAATACAAAGAGAAGACAGAGCTGCGTTAGTGCAAACAGTACTCATAAATGGTTGTGTGATCATTCATTGCACTAAATATGTAAGCAACACATGCACAAACAACTGAGAGTGTACAAGCATTATATATGTCTTTATAATGAGGTGGTGAAATGGGACTTGCTTGTATGCACAATGATTTACATTTCTGCTGCAAAGGTGGTTCTGTGGCAAAAAGAGATAAGACACACTTACTCCCAGGATTCACTAATCCTCCGTGTAAGAGTAGAGGAGTCTTACACGGAAACGCCAGTGTAAGAGTAAGACGGCAGCATGCCATGCATATTAATGAGGGCGCGCTGCCTCAACTCTAAGGCTAACATGGGACATGCACGAGTGTAGGGGGCGTGTCGGACTGCTGAGCAGTCCAAAAATCCACAACCTGCAAGTCTCACAATAGGGAAATGTCAACTGACATGAGCGAGTCCACTCAAATGTGTACATACCCAACACTACACTCCTCCACATTCTAAACCCCTGTACAATTATAAAATGTAAAACTTTTATTTTTTTTATTATTCCCGATATAGCTGCCTGTATTTGCGCGTGTTTGGGTGGGTTTGCCCATTGCTTAGCTACAGTTAGCAGTTTAGACATCGAAGAGGATAATAAGAAACTTATATGCAAATTAAGCAAAATAGCGATAGCATAGTGGTAGAACCTTCGCACTAAGAGGAGGCATTCCCGGTTCGAGTCCCACCACTCCCCTTTTTATTTTCTGTTGGAAATCTGTATATGAAAATAATTCCTGACATTTACCAATGAAATTTTAGTAAAAAGCATTGAAATGGTCTATGTAGTAGTGAACAAATTTTATATATATATATATATATATATATATATATATATATATATATATAAGAAAGTGAAATGGTTATGCATACTGATGAATGCATAAGTAATGTATCTTAAGCAATGTGAAGCACTGCTAAGCAAATTTTACCAGTATTAAGCACACTTCAGTATAATTCCTCATAGCTTAGCACTGCTTTAACTAGCGCAATAGCATTGCGCGGAGCTGCGCATTGTGCAAACAGAACATGATTGCGTATAGCTGCACACCGCGCTAACCAGCGCAACGTAGAACAACATCTGGCAACGTAGTGCAATGTAGAGCAACATAGAGCAACATCGGCCAAAGTTGAGCAAAGTCAGTAAAACATAGCCACACCTCCTAGCCGGTCTGGCCAGTAGTGAAATAAAAAGCAATGACAGGCCTCGAACCCGGGATACTGTGCACCATAATCACAGTACTGAACCACTAAGCCATGACAGCTTTTCATAAGTATGCACTTTCAACACACACATACATATCAATGTAAGTTTACCCATTGCTAAGCAGGTATACCTTCAGATGCGTTTTTTTCAAAACTGGCCAATCACAAATAAGTGTGGAAAATGATGCATATTTAAGCTCCATAGGTGGGAATACTAGCCATAACTGGTTGTAGCTCCCATCTGCAGGCAGCAATGACCGGTGCTGGTGAGGGCTCTCATTTTTGAGTGCAACATTGGGGCATTGAGGAGTCAAAAGTAATGGTTTGGCTCCTTGTCCACAATCATGAGGATAGACTCCTGCGGGGCCAGTACCAGGGCACCCAATACAAAGTGGAAGCCTGGGACGGTCTAGCTCATGAACTCACCAGTGCCACAGGTGTCCCTCGGACTGGTGAGCAGGTCAGACACCACCATGCAGACCTGAAAAGATGCAAGGTGGATCAACTGGACCAGTGGATCCAGGAGGCCCGTGGGATGGCAAATGCCCCACTACTGAGTAAGTAGCCATGGAATTAAGTATGTAAGAATTGCTATTCTAGTGTATACTATGGATAGGTATGTCTCAATATCACTTCAATTACTTCACAGCTGCAGGTGTCCATGCTGCGAATCAGCAAGCCTATGCAGATAGGCTGCTAAGGCTGCACCACCAGGCAGGTTAGTAAGTATTCTGCTTGTACTGTTATGTAAAATAAATGAGAGAGCCTGAAAAAAGTGTTTAAACACAATAAATAAAGGTATAATAATTCTCTAATAATTATTCTGCATGTACTGTCATATAAAATAAATGAGAGAGCCTCTAGAAAAGTGTTTTAAGTCTTTAATAAAGGTATAATTCCTGGAGTGTGTCTGTGTCATTTTCTTTGATATGTTGTTGTACTCTTGCATTATAGAAATAGTACTGTTGTATTAAGCGCTGTTAACACACAGTTGGGTAGGCCCATATAAAGTGGATGAAGGGAGTGCCAGTAGCTTTTAAGCATATTCACAGTCCTCAACTGTTGGTTCATGCCCAGCATGTACAGGTTAATCTGGCACATGAGTAGCTTGGTATTGTGTTCCCCAGAAATGTCATTGTGCTGGCAGAAATGTAGGGAGCTGTTAACATATAACTGATAATTTCACCTAAACATATCTAGATAAGTATATGAAAGTAGAGCTGTCAGTGTACCATCTCAGCAGTAGTGTGTCTGAGCAACTCACAAAATATGTAGCAGTAACATCTGCATCCCGGACAGTTTGTATGTCAGATACAGCCCATGTATATAAAGATCTAGCAAAACCCATTTCACGATCTAAGGACAATTGTGTAGTGTAATAATACATGTAGGGGACATATAACTGCAGTCAATAGGAATGTAGTGTAAACTAGAAGGATATATAAGTTGTTAATGGAGCTATCATTTTCCACCCTACTGTATGTGCATAAAAATGCAATTCCACACCTCAATGGGTATGTCTAATCTCAAAACATTTGTTGGGACATATGTCCTATTGGTTTATAAATATCTGCATTTATTTTGATGCATGTGCCCTGTTCAAATACCACAATATTGGTGGCCTGTTGCCATCAATTAAACCTGCATGCTGTTGTAATGTCCACTGTTGTCCCATATATGCATGTGTCATGCTTGCTGTTCAACTGTTGGAACTCTGGTGTGTTGGGTTAATGGGAATACTTCTGCATGCTGTTATAACTAATTGGGAATGCTGTTGACTGTTACTAACCCATATTTTCATTAAATCCTCCTAAACATAGAATGTATGGGAAGGCCGGTCCCAGCGGACCCACCTGTCCCACCTCAGCTGGCGATGGCACCTGGCACCAGCAGGTCCGGTGCCCAGCCTGGGACCTCCTCCTCCATTGGCCCTGTGCCACCTTCAGGTGGAAGCACTGCAGGGGATGGGGCTCATCCCCCCATGCAAGCGTGGGTGGAGGAGGGCCACCTATCACCCTCCAAATGGTCCGGGCTGTGGTGCATAGGGAGATCGAGCGTTCTGTCGCTGATCCTCTATGCCAGCTTGAGGCATGAGTGGCATGACTCATGGGTGAGCCTGCCCCTCCTACGCAGCCCCCAGCACAGCCACCCTCTGGGCTGTGAAGGTGCAGTGGTGACTGCCCATGGGTGGGGATCTCAGTTCCACTGTTGCCATCTGTGGGCTCATGGGCTTGCGATTTCCAAACATCCTTCCCCGTCAATGGTGTTCACCCACCACATGTGTCATATTCCACCCCTGTATGCATCTTGTTTGTCTTGTCTGTTTACCTCCCCAACCTACCTCCCCAAATATACCTACTTCCCCTACCCCACATTCCACTCTCACCTGAAAAAAAAAAAGGGCAATCTGCTCCCAAAAAAAAATTACGCCCCATACATAGCTGCCCATTTTGCACACATGTCCGCTGGACACATAAACTGATATTTAATTGGCAGTACAACATACTTTGTTGTCCTCACCCCTCTCACAGGGGTTGAAGGTTTCATATTTCCCTCCAAATTTATTGCATATGCACAGCTGTTGCTGTTAAAGAAATGGGCAGCTATGGGCCTTCCCTACACCCATCCTGCACATCCCGAGCTGTTTTCCCTACTGTCTTCCCCTCTTTGTGCCCCATTTTCACCACTTTCCTATCTCCCCATTTTCTTTTCTTTCAAAGAAATGAGCATGGATGTTAGCGGAAGTAAGCACTTTTAAGTAGTAGTTAGCGGGTTTGCGTGTGTGTGCGCCTGTGTGCGCTTAGCTAAGCATCACACAAACCCATGCAAACCCGCTTACAACTGCTTAAAAGTGCCTTAGTCACTCTGTATGTCAGGGCCCTTGTTCTGCTCAGCAGCAAAATAAAACACCTCTGTCAGCCTCGAACCCTGGACCTTGTACACACTAGACTGCATGAAGTACCACTAAGCCATGGTAAACATACAACAAATTGGTGCTGAAATAAATATATCATGCATCAGAATGAGTGAATGTAAAGGACAAATAGGAATGCCATAACACAAATCCTGTTCTGTGGATCTTTACCAGCAGTTCTTGTGGAATTGCATTACATGACTGTGAAAAGAGAACCAGCCATTCTAGCAGGAAATAATGTTACAGCAGCACTTTACAACCCCCACACAGTATCATAGCAGGACAAACACTAGCATATCTGATTAGGGCAGAGGCCATACTTCCCAACTGTGACTAATTTTCAGGCATGTCCCTGATTTTGAGACAGGTTTTAGCTGTGTCCCTCTGAATCCCTCTGAAAGGTACTGACATTAGGCAGAAAGGTGGGGAATTACACTTAATGAATAATGACAATAAGTAAGAGTTAGACACTGCTTGTACTTCAGGAAATGTGTATTAATCCATATGCTCTGGTTCTCTCAAAGTCTCAACTTAATGTCTCTAATATTGTAAAGGTGTACCTCACTTCTACCTACTTTTCCCTGAGTCTGTTCAAATATGTACCTGAGTGTTTGAGAGGCCTGGCAGAGGCAGAAACACACAGGCATATCAGCTATTCTGCTGTTACACACTGTGCAAATAGCTTTGGAAGGAGTTCCAGAAGCATACCCTTATGTAGGAGTACAACACTGAAATACCAAGGGATGTAGCCATGTACTGGTAGCAACCAACTGTGACAATGCCATTGTTCCAGTGCTGAAAAGACCGGTGTGGTGCACAGACAAAGAATAACAGGCTAACCTCTGGCTACCATCTGGATAGGTCCACAGTTGGGAGCTACGCAGACAGACTACTTGCCTTGGTAAACTAACAGGTACACAGCAACCCTTTAAGTCCAGCAAGATAAAGTTCACACATTAATACATAATGCTCTCTGTCCTTCTGCACCCCTACCCAAATGTACAATATACCTGTGTGTTCAGGGTCTACCAAGGATGTAGGTAGGCATACTCAGTACTGAAATTTGTCCAGTTTTCTTGAGCAGCCTGTGCTAATGTCAACACTAAAAAAGCACAAACTGTTCAAAAGTGAGTAAATTAATATTCACAGTATAGCAGTTCACAAACAGTTCATGTGCCAAATGAATACATCTCAATAACTACTTTTGTATGGCAGTTAATTGTATAAGTAGAAAAGAAACTACATACTCCCATGTATCTTGTGTTAGCATTTGTAGGGGTGAGTACAATTCTACACTGACAACTGTGTAGTGGAAGTGGCAACATTCAGGTCTGAGTACAACATTTAAATCACTGGCTACACCCCTAGCTTCAGATATAAGAACTATACCAACCTTCTGACTTACACAACGGTGTCCACAGCAAACAAGCATGGGCCCCACTTTGGAAAGCTGAAAGGGCTACGCCTACCTGACATAGCAATTTATAGCATTGGGTTGCTATGACAGTGAGTACTGCAATTACCACACAGCAGGCTGCATGCAATTACCAAATGGTGGCCACCAATTGGTGCAGAGGCCATCACATGCACATGTGCAGATACCTATAAAAGCAGGCTGTACTTGCTGGCCACACATGCAATCATCCCATTGCAGATGCTGAGAGAGAGAGAGAGAGACAGAGACAGAGACAGAGAGACACACCCACACCAGGGGAAAAAAAAAAAAAAAGCCAAAGACACACCAAACTGAAAACTACGAACACATACAAAGGAAAGGTATGTAACAGATATGTATTTACTGGCATGTAGTAGATGTATTTGAAGACTACTCTACATACTTTGAAACATCAATATGTGGCAGCAGTACGTATCTATGCACAGATGCCCTGCATAACTACTGCCATGGACAAATCAGTGTGTAGCTGTGTGCAGTGGGACATAACTGTGATATATGTAGCTCAGCATTAAATGTCAAACATCTGAACCATGTTATCTGTGTTCTGTACAGTAGTGTGGACAATGGCTGTTTGGGGGAGTAATGCATACAGCTATATAACCATGGATGTGACAGAGTAACACATGCATGATAGTCATATCAACGTGTAGCTTAGCATTGGCAACTGCTGTACCAGGCTAGTATGCTAATCTAGCATTTGCAGCTATGTATACACCCTCTAATATTACTGTGTGCTCACACGTGACACCTGTTCATGTTGCAGCAAGGCCCAACAGGTCAGCCGTGAGGTCCAGGGACTTACAACAGTGTGGACCTTGTGTGTGTATGGCACACACATATGGAGAGATATATCTGTGTCACATATATTAGCATCTGTACATGTGCATAGAGCAAGGGACATACTGCAACTGTTTCTGAAGGGAGGTCATATATATGTTGGTGAAGGTTGTTATGTGCATATATGTATGTAGGTAGTAGTGTGTGGCAAACAAGACAGCATACAGTGCTGGTATATGACATGTGGTGGTTAAACGCTGTGGGTGTGATTTGTTAGGTTTGCAGTGTTGCAGCCAGTGAGGCCTGCTAAAGCCACATGGGCTGAGAACACCTTCAATGCATTTGGCACAAGACTGTGCAATATCATTACATAACTGTATACCTCACATACTTCACATAATTGATATTCCCACCATGAAAGGTGTACTGTATATGTGCCTATATGTATATCTATATGTACACCAATGGATGTTTATATGTATGTGTATATATATATATATATATATATATATATATATATATATATATATATATATATATATATATATATATATATATATAGAGAGAGAGAGAGAGAGAGAGACAGAGTCATATTTACTGTGACAGATGCCTGGTGACAAAGCCATGGCCTCAAGCTCAATGTCGGAAATTCATTGGCATCCCTTTTGCTAAAAACTCTGTACCCATGAACTACCACATAGGTGGTAGTCGACTTAACACCGAAAGTGTGATAAGAGACCATGGGACACAGGTGGACAGTAGTCTCCCCTTGATAATCACAGTGCCACACTAGTCATGTAATCTGTCTACATGGCACACCTCATCACAAAAGCTGTGTCATCCAGGGAAAAGAGGTCAGTGTTCCCCTCTACTCATCACTCACAAAACCCATTATAGAGTACAATGCCCTTCTGGTATGTACCTCACAAGACATCTACAGCAACTGGAAAGGCCACAGACATACCTCACAAAGAGTAATACTGTCCTCAAACAGATGCCCTATGCAGACCGTCTCACAAAACCACAGCTAGACTGTGTCACATACCGGCAACCCAGAGGTGACCTCTGCCTAACATACAAAGCTATGTCAAACCCAGAGCTGTTGGACATGCTCCACGTAAACAGATCACAATCCCTATGAGCTACATGCTCTAGGGACCTAAACCTTGTCACCTCAATAAACAGAACATGCTGGAGGGATAGATTCCTATCTCAGAGACATCCCATACTCTGGAACAAACTACCTATCAATAGCAAACAAAGCTCCTCAGTAGCACTCGTCATGAATAGTCTTGATGATTGGATGGGAGATAGGAAATACACCCTGGGAATCACCTCTGTGGCTCTGCTTGACAGGGACACATGAAATTAAATTACTTGGGTGTCAAAGGCCAGGGTACCATCTGGCTAGGCTTCTATAGGCCCTAGGGCCAATAGCCTATTACCTACCTATGAACCAATACACACCCACATGTACTTGTTGCAATAATTGCTATGTGAGGTTGACTGAGTGTGATGGTGAATGTGTTGGTGAATGTGTCACAGTTGTGTATATGTGGGATAGCTTAGTGGGAAACTGTTTCTGTCATGGTATTATGTGTCCTAGCTCTGATCCCAGCAAAAGATGTGTATGCTATTGCTAGCCAGAAAAGCAGTATGGCATACGGTCTGACGTAGTCCCTTTGTGTTAACTGGGGTGTGCCATTGGAGGATAAAGCAGTACATGTATGCTCATTGATTGGTACTGCTGGTGAATCAAACCCCTGTATGAACTGTAGTATTACCTGAAGCTGTAGGCCTAAACAGCACAGTATGGTGTATGTCCACATTGCTTGGAAACACTGTTTTGTGTGTTCCCTGTAGTCCTCACAGATTACATACCTCAGGCATAAGGGTTTGTAAGTACTGACACACAGTACTGTATGGTACACACGTAAAGCTCATCTGGGTTGCCATACCTCTGTGTCCTGTATGTATGTCTGATGTGTGTGTGGGTATGCCTGTAACATGCCCTCGGTCATATGTGTGTTACAGGATATAAGTGCGTATCTAGCAACATGTATAGTCTAGTACAGCAGTATGCCACCTATATTCACGAATGTGCACATATTGTAGGCAGGGGTTTTCCATCAACAACTAGTGTGGTATACTGGTAATACTGTAACTGGACTTTACAATCATTGCAATGGATTACATATTTCATTATGCATTAGCTTGATATATACCTCCTGTGGCTAGGTGGTGCATTGTGTTGCATACAGTGTGCCATGTACTGTTGCATAGTCTTACATAGTGGTTTCTCTTTGTTGCTGTGCAGAAAATGTTTTAATATATAGAGCATGTCAGGCACTGTCAGGCAGTTGTGGGTTGAGCACTGATATGTGGTATTGAAAGTGTGTATCCTCTGACAGACAATAGTTTGCTATTTATGGCAGTTCAGTGATATCTGTACTGTAGAATGTTAAGTGTGCCACATGACTTGCTCACACATATTGTTTCATTGTCTTCCAGGGTCATGGCCCACCATCGCAATCCTGCCTATAGTCATGCAGAGGATGAGATATTAACCACCTGTCTCATCCAACACTACACCCTGCTATTTTCAAGAACCAGCCAGGACCAGCATGAGCGGACTGCGCTGTGGCAAGATGTTGTCCATAGGATAAATGACATAGGCATGCATAACCGGACATATGAGCAGGTATGACATCACTGCAGTGATTTACTTAGACATGTCCGGCAGCGTGCGTCTGATGTCCATAGGCAACAGCTTGCCACAGGTGGTGGGGTTGCCACCCATCCCCCCCTCACCAGAGTGGAGGAGCTGCTCCTGAGCCTGGGGGCTCCCGGCCAACAACAACAACAGCACACATGTATCATCATGGAGGCCGGAGCCCCCCAGCAAGTTCACATGGAGCGTGCAGGTAAGATGGCATATCTGTAGACTACTGTTACCTCTATTGTTAGATCATGCATATGTGAGATGTGTACTGTGTAGTTAGAAGATGTGGAGCCTGGTGTTGTTCAATACTGATAATTTGGAACATGATGTGTAGGCCTGTGACTGTCAACCATTGTGCTACTGTAAGATTGCAAACCCACAGTAGCAATGCCACAGTTGTTGCCACTGACAAACTGTTTCATATCCTTGTAGGTCCCTCTGGTGTGACAGCAAGGCAGCAGACCCATGCTGGTGAGTGTGTTCTACATTTAATATTGCAAATAAAATGTGCATGTCATAGGTGAGGTGTAGGCCATGTACACATGTAACACACCTACGCATAATGCATGCTGTGCATGTTTGCTGTGAGACTATGCACATCTCAGTAATGTGAGTGGCTGCCTCAAACACATGCAATACACAGAGCATCCCAAACAATTGTGGCTACACTATAGTGGACATTGGATAGGCAGTCGATACACATGCACACGACATACACAACTCCGTCATACGCAGTACATGTTAATATGCTACACATGGTGTATTCAGACACACGCTGTAAGGTCACACTCCAGTATCCCAAATGTCATCCACACAGCACACATAATATACCTGAGGGGTAGAGGCCTATCATGGGGCAGTGCGACACTCTTCAACACACAACACATTCATGTTAGGCAATGCTCCCTATTGGGCACCTTACAAACCCATGTAACAACTGGCTGTGAAATGGTGAATGTAGCCATGGTACTGCGGTTCAGGTACAGCATGATAGGTGCCGGTCTGGCACACATAAGTAGCCTTGAGTGACCACATGATGCTGCATGATGATGGCTCATGGTACAACACGCCATCCAGTTACAGTAACCACAGTACTACACATAGCATTCATTGCTATACACCTCAATGTTGTGTGTGTGCAAACATATGCACCTATACACAATATGCATAGCAATCACCATTTGCACAAAGTGACACATATATGTCTTGTAATGCTATTGAGTGTATAGGTCACATGACACACATTGGGTATGTGTGATGTTTAATGTTGCAGTTGTGTTGTAGCATGCCATGTCATGGCTGGCACTGGCATGTCCACAATATGTTCTACACTCACCATAACTACTGTACAATGGCTATGTTGAGCAATGGTATTCCATCAGGTATACACGCACCACTCATCCTGTGTGTATACATAGCATGCATGAGCTAAACCTGTGTCCACAATTATCTGCTAAAGACACAGATGCTCTAATCAGTAATGGATATCTATGTGACACACAGATAAACATCCAGCCATGGTATGTATACCTGTGAGTGATGGTGCACAGCACATTGAAGAGCTTGTAATACTTGCACAGCAATGTTGTGTCCATGTACACATTGCATTCCAGGGTGAGGCCAATCACTGAACAACAACACACATGCATCAAAGCCATGTATACTGTTATTAGCAAGGACTGTCTACACTCGCACTGCATGCTGTTGAGCAACACACGTCCTGCATGCTGACACGTGTGATATGACTGTTTGTCTTGTGATACTGTACCCCACCATCAACCACTATTGGGTATGTTCTGGATTGCTGGTGGTGTGTGTGTGTGTGTGTGTGTGTGTGTGTGTGTGTGTGTGTGTGTGTGTGTGTGTGTGTGTGTCTCTGCTTTAGTGAGGAGTGTAGTTGTGTGCATGTGTGCATGTGTGCATGTGTTCATGTGTGCATGTGTTCATGTGTGCATGTGTTCATGTGTGCATGTGTTCATGTGTTCATGTGTGCATGTGTGCATGTGTTCATGTGTGCATGTGTGCATGTGTGCATGTGTTCATGTGTGCATGTGTGCATGTGTGCATGTGTGCATTTGTTCATGTGTTCTGACATCATGTACAGGTCGTAAAGTGTGTTTCCTGTCTTCCTCTCACAGGTGCTGAGGTTGGGCTGGTTCACTGCAGCAGGGAACCTGATGTCACTGACACAAATAGTGATAATGAGGATAGGTGTGTTGAGGCACAGGCATGTTTGCCAGGGTCTGTCGTTGGGCCACCAATCGACAGTACACAGCTGTCCACCCCATCCATGCACACAGTCATACTGCCAATACATCCCTCATCACCAATGCCCTTAGCTGAGGGACAGTCTACAGTCGGCAATGGCCAGGACAGTGTGGTACCTATGGCACATGCATCCGGACACAGCAGCCATACCCAGAGGTCTGGAATGGTACCACATAGGCAGATGTCCAGGGGTTCTCATCGGAGCACTGCTGGTCATCATGCCCCTGGCAGATGTGCCACAGGTCTTACAACCTCACGCATGTTCCAGGCTGTCATGGAGGCACAGGCACATATGGAACGGTACACCAGACAGGGACTAAGGGCACAGAGGGCACATAACACCACTTTAAATGACAGTATCCATGACCTAGCAGGTGCCATCCATAATTACACTGAGGTCATGGATAGACGTTGGGGTGAGACATTAGATGTCCTCCGCAATGTCATGCCCATGTGTCAGGACAGTGCGGGATGGGTGAGACGTCGACGTGGACGTATGCCAGCAACATCAGCAGCTGGCAGTCGCCGCGGATGTCCCTCAAGTCACAGCCACTCCCGTAGTGCCAGTACCAGCCCCAGCAATGTTGGGGGTGGGCTGTCCATAGACCGTCCTAGAAGACCACGTGCACGTGGCTCTGGACAGTCCCAGCAGGGACCTGGGTCCAGTGTACATATGTCTACCTCTGAGGATAGTACTCAGTCTGGCTCAGTACCTGATACTGTCAGTAGCACCCCTGCCAGGCACAGGTACCGTATCCATGGCCAGAGATGGTGATCTGTAAAGCCTGGCAGGTACAGTCTGTGGCTGTCCCACAAATCCCTGTATATGGCAGCCACATGGTGGAACTGTGTGCATGCAGACACACACACACATAAACCAGACACCTAGGGCTAACACATACCCGCACACATTACATCAACATTGGCCCATACCAGTACTCTTGGCCCTCACACACACACACACACACACACACACACACACACACACACACACACACACACACACACACACACACACACATGTCGATTGTATGGCTCAATGTAGGCCTCTGGCAAACCAACAACACACCCTGTGCATATGATGAAACCTGTGCCACCTCCTGTCATCTGTAACATTGATGCAGGAACAGGCTAACATGGTGCTGATGCACAGGGTGACTTTATGGCAGTATAGCAATGTTAGCATGTTGTCAGCAGTAAAGTGTAATGTTATCCTTGAAGGTGTAGCTGAGCAGGCATGATGCATTAAAGCTATGATTGTCAATGTAGTATTGTTTACACCAGTGTTAATCCCAATAGTGTATTGTCCACCCATGTGCCACTTGGCTGATGTGTGTAGTATTGGCAGCATGTGTTAGAGAGTGGACAGTATGTGTGGGATGTGTGCAGCACAGGTTTGCAGGTGTACATTTGTGAACATGGTGGAGGTGCACTGTCTGCATGTACGTGCATAGTGGACACATGGGCAGGGTGACATGCCCTGTATTACACAGTGTTAACACTCCATAGTTTCTATTGGTGGCCAGTATGCATTGTACTACACACATTTTGGAACTTGGGTACACATGTGTGTATGACATGGTTTGACACTGTGCTGTGGGTGATACTGTTACTATCTGTCATTGGTTTGCATTCTGGTAGTATACATAACCTCTACAGCCTGACCATAAACAATCGTTAGATGATGTCTTGACAACTGACACACAGATGTAGGACACACAGTAACATTTGTACCCTTCAGGAACTATACTATGCCAGTAACCAGTGGTGTTCACCTGCACCCATTCCTGGGACCACTCCTGATTGCCATATAGCTCACTTAGGTACAAGCAAACACAGTAGGGATATGTCCGTCCACGTCTGGGAATGCATACTGTGGCCTATAATGCATTCTCTAGATGACACACACATCCTCCACAAGGGTATCATACAGACAGATACCTGTTGTCAAACCCATGCTGTAAAGCTATAAGCCAACTAAAGCATGGTCATCCACCTTTACAAAACATAGTATCCCCACAGTACCACATAGGTAGTAGCCCCCAACATGTTGACAGGTACCGATGTGTACATACAGCCAAGTGTTACATCATCTCTCCTTTGGTAATCACATTTCCAAAGGTATTTTGAAATCCCTCTGTGAATCACATAAGCAATAAGGGGTCTGCATGCATATCCACAAAGGTTGTTGTACACCTATAATGAATAGCCATCATTGACAGACTTTGCTGCATTTTAACTGGTCTGAAATATACCTCAGGCATAAACCCTCACTCACACTATTCAATAGAAACCGTAATGAGTGTGCGTGACACGGATGACCTAGGCCAGGGATCACTGCAGTGGCTGGGATTGTCACAAGCATACAGATGTGACCTAAGGTCTGGAAAGTGGCAGCACACTCTGGCAAAGATAACAGATGTGTTCATGGAGAAAGCAGGGTTCCCACCTCTGAAATAATTGAGGTCACATGTACGTATATGTATTTGCCACACAGCTACCTGACGTGCAATGCACATACTGTTGTCATTGTGATATGTCATACAGTAGTAAAAGCAAAACCCACAACACAGTGACCAACTGTGTCACACACATAGAGCACACACACTCACCAAGTGCAGGATTCAAACCCCTACCTAACTACTTTATGATACTAGAGCAGTATGCATTTACACAATGCACTATACACATTACTGGGAGTTCTCCTTTCCACAGGTATATTTGTAGGATGGTGACATCATCAGACTTGACAAAGATAAGTATACCACTTTTAAGGTGTTGTAGTTGTCTCCAAAAAGGTTGCTCCTCTACAAGGAGATACACACACACATACAGTTGTCAAGTGCAGGATTCAAACCCCTACCTAACTACCTTATGATACTAGAGCAGTATGCATTTACATGACACGCTATACACATTACTGGGAGTTCTCCTTTCCACAGGTATATTTGTAGGATGGTGACATCATCAGACTTGACAAAGATAAGTATACCACTTTTAAGGTGTTGTAGTTGTCTCCAAAAAGGTTGCTCCTCTACAAGGAGATACACACACACACTCATACAGTTGTCAAGTGCAGGATTCAAACCCCTACCTAACTACTTAATGATACTAGAGCAGTATGCATTTACATGACACGCTATACACATTACTGGGAGTTCTCCTTTCCACAGGTATATTTGTAGGATGGTGACATCATCAGACTAGACAAAGTGGGTTACATTAGGTGACATTAGGTGGGCTACATAGAAGGAATTTGTAGACACTTTGGCAATGTGATCATCAAAGGAGAGTTTACTATCTACCTGGGTCCCCAGGGCCATAATTACATTCTCCGTACATACTGGATTACCACCTATGTGGTAATTTGTGTGCACTTTGTTTTATCCAAAGGGGATGACTATGCATTCTTTGGCATTCTGCTTGAGGGCATTGTTTTGACACCAGGTATCTGTCTCTGTAAAACCCTTCTGTAGGATGTCTGTGTCAGCCGTGGAGTCGATTATGGACCACAGTTATCAGTCATCTGCAAACTTGTTCAGCCATACTCCTCCCATGCTTGCCTGTACCTCTGAGCAGTATCTACTGAACAGGTGGGGTCCCAGGACCAATACCTGTGGGATGCCATTTGTGACTGGTTTAGAGTCGGACATGGCACATGCAACTCTGAACATGTGTGTTTGATCTGTGAGCCAGTTGGCCACCCATCCTGTGACATAGCTGTTAATGTTCAAGCTGGTAAGCTTGTCCATGATGCCAGAGTGGGGAATGGTGTCAAAAGGCCTTAGTGAGGTCCAGGTGGGCTGTGTGGACTACTTTCACCTCCATCTATGTCCTTGGTAACTGTTTCAAATAAGTCAACTAGGTTTAGGAGACAGGATCTACCTTTAACAAAGCCAAGTTGGGTAGAGTCCAGTGTCTGGAGGTCCCCATTGTCTCTGTTTATGGGTTCCATGATAATTTGCTCCATAGCTTTGCAGACCAGGCTGAGTAGGCCTATAGGGCAATGGTTTCCTGGTTCTGTTGTGGCACCCCTTTGTGGAGCTGGATGACTGTTGCTGTATGCCATTCCTTGGGTACATAGCCTGTGGTAAGGTTGAGTCTGGACAGTGAATGTAGGTGAGGGTGTAGTTCCTTTTGGGGCTGGTGTAAGTCGCAGCCTGGGACACCATCCAGTCCCACTGATGCTGTGTTCTTAGCTTTGGAGAGGGCTGGTTTTACCTGCATGTCCATGAAGTCTGGGGCTCTGCATTTTTCTGGGATGGACACAGGCCCTTTTGGGGTGATGGGGTGGGAGTTTGCACTGAACTTGTCCCCCAGGATGTGGGCAATGTAAGTTGGTTCAGTGTATCTTTTGCCATTTTGCAGTAGCTGACAGCATTTTTGAGAGTTGCCACCTAAATGTTTGGTATAGCTAACAAAGGCTTTGTGGCTGTTATTCTTACATTCCTTGGCAATTTGTCTTTAGAAACTGGCCTTGGATTATTTTATGAGCGATCATTGTTTCTTCCTAATAATGATCAGTGATGCCTTTCCTTATGTGAAGTTTGCTCTATCATGTGTTTGTTCCCTCCTTCTGTTGTATAGCTTATTTATGTGTGACAACCACCAGATTGGTTTCCTATTTTTGGAGGAGTGCATCATGGTTTTATTTGGCATGTCTCGATCCATGCATCCCTGTAGATGCTCATAGAATGCACTTGTAAATGATTCTGCAGATTGTATAGCATTATCCTATAGCAAGGGTGCTTTTGAACTTTCCACTTTGGTCTTGAGAAGTGTGCTGTTTGCTTTAGAAACTTTCTTCACAGTGGTTTCCTTGACTGTGGGGGGCATGATGTGGATGTCCAGTGTGATTACTTTATGATCTGATATTACCAGCGAGGGGTTTATCTCTGTTGTGGAACACTGGTACCCCATGTTGGTGATGATCAGGTCCAGTATGTTGTCACCTCTAGTGGGCATGGTAACCAGCTGTTCCAGAGCATTTGAGTTTTTAAACTCTGGGAAGCATTGGGCAAAGGACGTTGTACATGAGTAATTCTCCCAGTCAGTGTTTTGGTAGTTGTAATCTCCTCATATAATGGTGTTTGGTAGGACCTTTATATTTTCCACTGTTCTCAGGAATACTGAGTGAGGTTCCTGAGACAAGGTAGGTGATCTGTAGCAGGCTACAATCTGATAAGCAGCTTTGCCCAATGTTAGTTGCACTTGCATGGTCTCCAAGGCCTCATGCTGTGCCACTAACCTGAAGGTGTGGGTATCCATAAGGTAAATGGATACACCACTTCCTTTTGTATTTCACTCTGGGTTTTGGGGCCAAAGATCAGAGGGATTGTGAGTGTTTTACGTGGAGCATGTCCAACAGCTCTGTGTTTGACATAGCTTTGTATGTTAGGCAGAGATCACCTCTGAGTAGGCGATATGCGAGAGAGTACAGCTGTAGCATTTTGAGACGGTCTGTGTATGGCATGTATTTCAGGCTGCTAATGCTATTTGTGAGGTATTTCTGCAGGCTTTCCAGTTGTTGTAGATGTCTTGTGAGGTACATAGCAAAAGGGGCGTTGTACTCTATTATGGATCTAGTGAGTGATGAGTAGAGGGGAACAATGTCCTCTTCTATTCTGCATGAGACACCTTTTGTGATGAGGTGTGCCATGTAGAAGGATTTCCGGACTACTGCAGGGATGTGATTATCACAGGTGTGTCCACTGTCCACCTGTGACCCAAGGTCTCTTATTACACTTTCAGTGTTAAGTATACTACCGCCTATGTTGTAGTTCATGGCTACAGAGTTTTTACCAAAGGGGATGACAATGCACTTTTGGCATTGAGCTTGAGGCCATGGCTTTGACACCAGGCATCTGTCTCAGTGAGGCCCTTTTGTAGGATGTCCACATCTTCAGTAGTTTTGATTATGGCTCCTAGTTTGCAGTCATCTGGAAACTTCATTAGCCACAGACCTTCCATGTTAAAGTTTACTTCAGGGAAGTAGATACCAGACAGGACAGGACCCAGGACTGAACCCTGTGGTACTGCACTTGTCTCTGGTCTAATGTTGTACTTGGAGTCTGCTACTTTCACAGTGTGTGTTCTGTCAGTTAGCCAGTTGGCATCCCATCTTGTGACATAGCGATTTATACCTAGTTTAGTGGGTTTATCTATAATTCCAGAGTGGGGGATGGTGTTGAAAGCCGTGGCAAGATCTACATAGGCTGTGTGAACCACCTTACCCTTGTCTACGGTTCTGGTGACTGCTTCAATGATGTCTATCAGGTTTAGGAGACATGATCTGCCTTTTACAAACCCAACATGGTTGTGGTCCAGAGTTTGGAGATTACCAATGTCTTTTTTTATAAGTTATATGATGATACATTCCATGGCCTTGCAGAGCAGGCTCATCAGGCTGATGGGCTGCTAGTTCCTGGGGTCCATGGTGGCTCCCCCCTTGTGTAGTGGGATAACCATCACTGTGCACCATTCAGCAGGCACAAAGCCTGAGGTGAGGCTATGACTGAACATGGTACATAGGTGTGGTGCCTGTTCATTCTGTAGTTTGTGTAGAACACAGCCTGGGATGTTATCTGGTCCCATGGATGCTGTGTTCCTGGCTTTGGAGAGTGTTTTTTACCTGTGCAGCCATGATGACAGCAACTTTGCAGTCTTCCATTATAGAGATGTGCTCTTTCATGGGTGAGAGGGGGGTAAAGTTAGCACTGATCCTATCTGCCAGGATGTTGGCAATATCAGTTGGGTCTGTATATTTAGTGCCATTGTGCTGTAACTCAGAGCAGATCTGAGTGTTGCCATTGAGATTCTTGACATAGCTATAGAATGCTTTGTGGTTGTCTTTAGAATCAGTGTCGATTTTGTTTTCATAACTAGCTTTGGAGGATTTTATCATGGATCACAGCTTCTTACTGATGTGGACCATGGAGCTCCTCCCTCATGGGATTTTACCCTCTTTTGCAACAGTATTTTCCTTCTGTTGTGCAGTTTGTTTATGGCAGGGGAACACCAGATTGGCTTCCTTTTCTTGGAGGTTAGCATCTTGGTTCTGTTTGGGATAGCACGATGCATGCAGTCATGTAAGTGCTTATGAAGTGCAATTGTGAAGGATTCAGTAGTCGTAACTGTATTGTCCATCTGCATGGGTGTCCTGCAGTTCAGCACTTCTGTCTTAAGAAGCATGAAGTTGGCTTTGGAGACATTTTTAACATGGTTTCCTTAATGGGGTGTGGGTCCAGAATGTGGATATGTAGGGTAATTAGCTTATGGTCAGATGGGACCAATGAGGTGCTGACGTCAGGTGTGGAACACCGGTCATGCAGGACAAACCAAACCCCGTAACCAACACAAATAACCACAAAGTGAGCTAAATGCTACTCATTGCCAGAAGTCTCAGCCTCCAGATGCACACACTCGAGGCACTTCTCATTATGGAGAATATTGATATCTGTGCAGTATCAGTAACCTAGTTCAAGGCTCCAGACAGCACACCAGCACTACCAGGATACTACTCATTCCATACCTTCCAGCATCAGAACCTGAATCATAGCACATAGGGTGAGGATGTATCCATATTCATCAAGGATACCTACACCTCTCTCTACATGCTCTCTACAGGATATGTACCCATAGAATGTTGCACAGCAATGTTCTTCACACTCCACAGGGGTGGGGCCACAAAACCCCCTTGGCATTCATGCTCTATGAGCCTGACAAGTGTGTTCTGCAAGGCAATGGAGCCAATCATAATGGAAGTCAACAATACAGAGATTGGGAACCTTCACACAGTTGAGCACACACAGTTTGGCTTGGTCAAATGCAGACCACGCCTCCTGAACTGGGAGGATTTCTTTGACAGTTACCCAGGCTATGGATGATTGAAATGAGCTCCACACAGCCTACCTATACCTCGCTAAGGCCTTTGACACCATTCCCCAGTCAGGTATCATAGATGAACTCACCAACCTGGCCATGAATCCATACATCACAAGATGGATTGCAAACTGGCTCACAGATAGATCCCACACATTACGAGTTGCTGGCTACATGTCAGACTCTACACCGGTAATGACTGGTGTCCCCCAGGGTTCAGTCCTGGGGTCCCTCCTGTTTGGTATAGACTTCTCAAATGTACATGCCAACACAGGAGAGTTGTGGTTGACTAAGTTTCCTGGGAACTGTAAAGTGTTTGCCATAATAGATTCTCCGGAAGACAGACATATTCTCCAGAAGGGACTCTATGAGACAGATGTGTGGTGTCAGAATCATGGCCTCAAGCTCACTGTGGAGGAATGCATAGTGATCCTCTTTGTTGAAAACAAAATACCCACAAACTACCACATGGGTGTTACCCCTTAAAAATGACAAGGTGATAAGGGATCTGGGGACACAAGTAGATAGTCATCTTTCCTTTGACAACCATGTTGCCAAAGTGATTGGGAGATCCTATGTGGCCCACCTAATCAACAAAGGGTTTGCATCAGGATCCAAAGAGGTAGTGTTGGCACTCTACTCTTACATCATCAGACCCATCATTGAGTACAGTGCACCATTTTGGATGTACTCGACTTAGCATATCCAGCAGCTGTAGAGACCACATAGGTACCTCACCAAGAGGATTACTGGCCTCAAACAGTTGTGTTATGCAACACAACTGGTAAAACTAAATCTGTTCTTTGTTGCATACCGCCTACTCAGAGGCACACTCTGCCTAACATACAGAGCCATGTCCAACACATAACTGTTGAACATGCTCCATCTACACATAACAACATTGAGTCGCCCTACACATTCCAGGGATATGAACCTCATCAGAACGATGAATACAACATGCTGGTGGGATAGAGTACCATCCCAGACACTTGCCTTACTGTGGAACAGAGTCCCAATGTACATCAGACAGAATCCCTCGCTGACACTCTTCAATTGGAACCTTGATGAGTGGATGGGAAACAGACAGTTCATGCCAGGCATCACATCAGCAGCCCCACTAGAAAGGGGCTTAGGGTACTAACTATTAGAACTAGGCCTTGGGAGACTACCCAATGGTGTGGTGAAAGCTGCACAACTTGCGTAGGCTGATATATGCCTTCGTGGAGATAGTCTACTACATACCTATGGACCTATGTGACAGGTACATGTCTACAGATAGTAGATGTGTACTTCATTGTACAGTCATGTTGTACAGCAGGCACATGGACCACATACACTGTAATGCTTACAGATACTGGTGGCTGTTATGTACAGTGGGAGAGATGTGCACCTCATGTCTTTCATGCCATTGGGATGTGTGCTGGGTGGGACAGTCCTGGATGGCTCCCTGTCATGGTCACCCTCTTACACACATCTCTGCCCATCCATCCTTGGCTTGTTATACTGTGGTTCCCCTACATATATATATATATATATAGGTACATAGATAGGTGATAGGCTATCTGCCTGAAGGCATATATTAGTATGGCCAGAGTGTGCAGCTATCACCACCCATGGAGTTAGTTCCCTAGGCCTCTGTGTAGTAGAGCTGATGAAGTGATCCATGGTGTGACAGTTCAGTTTCACATACACTCATCAAGGCTCCTCTGGAAGAGTGTCAGTGAGGGTCTCAGCTTAATGTCGGTTGGGAGCCTGTTCCAAAGCAAGGGAAGTCTGTGAGTTAGTCATGTATCCCTCCAACATGTTCTATTTAATGTTGTGATGATGATATCCCTAGAGCATGTGGTACAGTGAGCTTGTGTTTACTTCAGATAGCGCATGTACATCAGTTCTGCATTGGACATGGACCTGTCTGTTGGGCAGAGATCTCCTGAGTAGACAGTATGCAACAGAGTACAGATTGAGTTAAATTCAGTCTGGTTGCATGGGGCAACTGTTTGAGGCCAGTAATCCTCTTGTTGAGGTACTTCAGTGGTCTTTCCAGCTGCTGAAGGTGCCTAGTCAGATTCATCGCAAGTGTGTTGTGGTACTCTCTGATGGGTCTGATGACTGATGAGTAGAGGGAACCTCCTTTGACCTACATGCAAAGTCCTTGGCAGTTTGTGGGAACACATAGCATGATTTTCTAACCACTTTGTGAATATGTTTCTGGAAGTAGAGATGACTATCCACATGTGTCCATAGATCCCTTATTATCACCTCCATATTTAGGGTGTTGGCACCTATGTGGTATTTGTATGACTGTAGCTCGAGGGCATAATTTTTACACCACATATGTCTGACTGAGACCCTTTTTAAGGATGTCTCTGTTGTCCCACACATCGATTATGACAACTTTTTGCAGTCATCCACAAACTTTGCTAAACATAGCCCTCGTGTGTTTGACTGTATTTCTGAAAAGTATACACCAGACAGGAGGGGTCCCAGGACTGAGCCATGGGGGACAGCAGTTGTTACCAGCTTGAACAGGAGACCACAATTCTTACCTTGTGGGATCTATCTGTGCCCCAGTTGGCAATCCATCAGATGACATACATATTTATGCACTGGTTGTTGATTTTGTGGATACATGTGTCTGGGATGTTGGAAGAGGGCTTTCCAAGGTCTATGTGGGACATGTGTAGCTCATTTCATTGATGTATGTCCTGGGTGACTGCCTTGAAAACAGTCTAGCAGGTTTGGGAACCATGATCTGCCCCTGACCAAACCGAAATTGGTAGGGTTGGGTGTTTGTAGGCTCACAATAGCTCTGTTTATGAGTTCCATCATGATGGACTCCATGGCCTTGCAGATCAGGCTTAATAGGCTTATAAGACAATAGTTCATATGGTCTGTTGTGCACCAACACTTGTGGAGTGTGCCAAATGTTGCTGTAACGCATTCAACAGTTTCATATCCTGTACAGAGGGTGAGTCTCAACAGACTGTTCAGGTGCAGGGTCTGTTTGTTTTGGAGTTCACATATGACACAGCTAGGGAAGCCATGTCATCCCATAGATGCCATGTTTTTAGGTTTGGAAAGTGCTGTTTAACCATTGTATATGTGATTTCTGGGTTTTCACAGTCTCCAGGTATGATAATGGGCCCTTTTGTCAGTGAGAAGGGGGTAAATATGTATGAACCTGTCTGACAAGATGTTGGCAGTGTCAGTCATGTACATGTATTCATTTACAGTTTGCACTGACTCAGAACATATATGTGTTTACATTGATATATATGACATTGCAAAGAAAGCTTCATGGTTCTCTATGGACTCTTTGACAATATTTTTGCCAGAACATGGATTGGATGATGTTAGGAGTGCTCATTGTTTATTGATGATACTGATCGGAGATTTATTGGTCTTCTTTGAATTTTCACTTTCTCTGAACAAGTTCAGTACTTGTAGTACATAGTTTGATTATGACAGGAGTCCAATATATTATATGGGTCTGTTTTCATATAACTGTGTGCAAGGCAGGATTGGTGAATAGTGACAAGTTTCTGGGGTAAGAACTGCAACTGCCAGATATGTGTGGCCCACTGCTGTACTCAGACATGGCCTAAGTGTGTGAGCATGCCCAGTATGACCTTTCAGTATGTTGCTGACTGAGATTTGCTAAATTTGTTGAAGTGTGTGAGCATGCCCAGTATGGACATATATACTATATGTGTGTGAAAAATCAAGTTGTTTTATACTTCAGGGCTCACCTTTGTGTTGTACATCGACAGGAAGCATGCTGTGCCTGCAGGGCTTCCAGGAGTCACTTTGCATAGACTTATCAACATTTATACATACAAGCTGTTAGTTGTACATTTCTACCCAGGGGCACACCTGATTGTTACTGTGGGTGTACATTGGATGAGGGGTTCACCTGACACTTATACACATTTGCTAGGCCTGAACTGCTATGTCAGGTACTCCATTTCAGTCTGTACTGTTGCCTATCATACTGGCTTGAGGCATACTACTGTACTACAGAACTTAGCTTCCAATTTCACGTGTATTAGTTTGTGACTTCATAGCCTACCCAACCCACATCACACTGCCTGGCCTGCTGTTATCTGTCTGCATAGGCCTGGGGAAGTTCAGAGGGCATGATACAGCATTTGTTTGTGTTTGTGTTAGTCTACAATTGCCCTGCTGTGTCTGTGCCAGTGAAATGCTGTCATGGCTTAGTGGTTCAGTACTGTGACTATAGTGCACAGTATCCTGAGTTCGAGCCCTGTCACTGCTTTTTATTTTCCTGCTGGGCAGACCTGACTGGTTAAGGAACAGTAAAGCAGGTGTGAGCGTGTTTAGCCGACTTTGCCTGACTTTGCCCAACATTGCCCAACATTGCCCAACGTTGCCTGATGTTGTGCTAGTTTGCGCGGTGCACAGCTCCACGCAATTGTGCTTAAATATGCTAAATAGTGGTAAAATGTGCTTAACACTGCTTTATATTGCTTAATATAGGGCAATGATGCCTCAGGTGGTGCTGCAGGGCTGCCTATGTCGGATGCACATAGTACACTCCCTATACATGTTTGAAAACAGGTAGTGTCAAGTTAGGCATCCCTTTTATTGTATGTGTGAGTCAGAGAGAGGTGTCATTTCCAGGGTTCCTACTGAGTCAGTGTATGTGCTATGCATTGCCTCTTTGCCAAGGCCAGGGCATACTGGGCACACCTCCTTCTGCCTACTGGGGCAGGCTCAGGTTGTTCCTCCTCTGAGTCACGCTGTGCCTGTGCAGGCCTTGGCAATGGTGGGGGCTGTTTGGCCCTGCCCCATGCTGTTCCTGCTGCAGCTGTTTTGCAGGATCATATTGTGTAGCATGGCACATACCATGACAATTTGGGTACATGTAGTTGGTGAGTACTGCAAGGCTCCACCAGATGTGTCCAGGCACCAGAACCATGACTTGAGCATCCCAAACACATGCTCAATAATGTTTCTTGTTTGTGCATGTGCCTCATTATGGAGTTCTTGTTCGGGTGTGTGTGCATTTCTGATGGGTGTCATCAGCCACGGCTCCAGTGCATATCCAGCATCCCCCACTAGGTGACCGTCAGGGATGTCCCCATTGGCAAATCTCTGGTACAGCTGCATCAGATGCCAGATGTGGGAATCGTGATAGCTTCCAGGGCAGCCAGCACACACATTCATTATTATGCCCTGGGCATTGCACATGACCTGGCAGTTGATGGAGGGAAGCCCTTGCGGTTGATGTAGACACTACCCCGCTCACCAGGTGGTGCTTTGATGTGTATGTGCGTGCAGTCTATTGCACCCACCACCTCAGGGTATTCTGCTATTTGGTGGAAAAGACGCATATTGCTGGCCAATGCCTCACTGGAATTGGGGAAATATACATGCTCACCGACATGTGCTGACATGGCATCCAGGAACTGGTGCAGTACCCTGGATGCTGATGCCTGTGAAACCCCCATCATATCACCAGTTGGTCTCTGGAAGGTACCTGTAGCTAGTATTCATAGGCCAACACATACCTTGGTATCCACTGGGATGGGTTCCCCTCTGTTGGTTCTGTGTGTGAGGTGTGGCTGGCACAGCTCAACAATTTGCTGCAGGAGGTCTCTGTCCATTCTATAGTGCTCCACTATCTCCAGCTCATGTAGCCCCTGGTAGGTTACCCTGGGTCTGTACACTCTTCTCCGTCTCCTCACTGTGGGTTGCTCAGCAGCATTCACAACATCACCACCCTCAGCACCTTGCACATGTTGGTTTATAATAGCAATGGCAGCCCCTAACATTTTGTCAGCCTTAAGCTTTTTGAGTTTTCACTCTTTCTATACTGCAGTGTTGCAGAGTTCTTGTGAAAAAACAGGTTAGACTGCTGTTTGCAGAGTTTAAATTGCTGGGCTGGGCTGGGCTAGTCGACTGCCTGTGTAATTGGCTGATTGTGATATATTTCACCTGGCAGCTCTGCTAGTTCTCCTTGGTTAACTTCCTACTACTTCTTTTCCTTCCTTTTTCCCTTTCTGTTTCCACAAGGAGCAGCGGCTCGCACACGCACACAAGCGCACACAAGCACACATGCACACATATGGTGTAAGCACGTTTGCAAGAAATTTCAGATATATCCACAGCGTACGTCTTTGGTTTCTTGTTTTCAGCTAGTACCACTGTGAACACGCCTCTTGCAATCCTGAGCAACTCAGAGAAAACACAAGCCACTGTGCTCCAATCACCTTACAGTCTTTCAGACATACCCCCTCATGATGTCACCTATCTTCTACTCGACTACTACCCTACTCCTACACTTACACTCTAGGGACATGGCTCACATGCCAGGGAAAATTGGGATTCACTATCCTTATCCTCATTTGCATAGGATTGCCTACTAATGCTTGGTTACATCTCTCACACTGAGCTTCCCCCCCTTAGCAACCACTACTCAGTGGCCATGTTGTTTGCAGCCTGCCATTCACCTGCATGGCAGAACAAGCTTTTTAGTGTAAATGCACATTTGTGGCTATTTTTCCCTTTTTTCATTTTATTTAAAGCGCAGCATGTTTGTGCGACACTGCGCTACGCTTAAACATCGGCGATCGGGAAAAAAATAACATTGGATTTTACGGATTTACAACATTTGCAAATGCCAATGGCCTTATATTTGGCCATTGGCATGCTTACTCAACTAGATGCATCCTTTATTTGGAGCTGTCATAGCTCCATTTAGCTATTTGCAGAACGGTACTCCGTTACCAACGGAGTACATTTCTGCAGATAACACTACTCTTACACGGACAGGTTAGTGGTTCCTGGATCGCAAATTTACCTCATTTGCATAGCTTTCAGCAGCAAATGAGGTAATTTGCATACCATAACACTGTCCGTGCAAGAGTAGCTTTAGAAGCTCTCATGCACGCCCCTGCTGGCTATTGCTGAATCGCTCGGCAGACATATTGCCTGTCTGCCATCTTACACTGTTCTTACACTCCTTGCAAGCTTTCATAAATCCAGCCCACTTTCTTTTGCAGGACCATTAGTCTGACAGTTCAAATCCTTAGTTGTGTAAAAATCTGTGAGGTGTGTTAAAATGCAGTATGTAATGTTGTTTATGTTTTTTAAAATATTTTTAATAATATCTGAGCAATGCTCAGCTTAGTGGAAATATGGTGAAACAGTAAAATAATTTAAAAGTTATGAAAGTTGCTTATATAATAAAGACAGCATAAATTAAAGCTATGAGTCAAGTATATAGCACATCTGTTAAACACTAGAAATCACATTGTACATAGTATAGTTCAAATCCAGAGTTGTGTCAAAATCTGTGAGAGGTGTTAAAATGTAGTGTGTAATGTTTGTTTCCTTTTTTAAAATATTTTTTAAATAGCAATATTTGCACAATGCACAGTTTAGTATAAATACGCTGAAACAGCAAAATAATTTAAAAGTTATGGAAGTTGTTTCTATAATAAAGACGGTATAAATTAAAGCTATGAATCAAGGATGTGTGTAGCACATCTATTCAACACTATGTGTCACACAGCACACAGTATATGTAGATCATGGTTGAAGTCCCACATTTATCTTTTAGTTGTGAAAACTAATAAACCCATTTTACAATAATATTCCATGTTGAGCTTTGCTAATCATGTTTGTGCACTGCTCACTTCCACACAAACATGGGGTAATGGTGCAAATAACAAATAGACATTGTCAATTTCATAAAAAGTTGCATCCTTTCCTGCCGATCATGCAAACATGCTAAGTGACGTTGGGCAGTGGTCAGCACACATACGTAGTAATTAATGTGAACATTTACAGCTGCAGACTAGTTGTTCCTGTGGTAGCAAGTGTAAGTTAAGGGATACAATACAGGTGAGCGTGGGTTTTATTAGAGCAAATTCCAAAGTTTTATCACTGCTGTTCCAGTTTACTTTATATAAAAATTTAACATAAGAAAAATAATTACACATAGAAATAACTTGACCATACACAGGATAAGAGATATATATTAAAACTGTAACTGTTGGTACTAGTAGAATAATGATTCTACAATTAAACATTTATTTACTGAACTTTCATGTCACAAACATACATAGTTAAGCACTCAACTCCTTAATGTGTATGTATAACTAATGAGCAGGTCTGACAAAATAGTTCTCAGATACAATGAGCACTCTGCGCAGTGACTAAAAAGATACACTTATAGCCCAACCTTCACTATGACAACTGGTATAAGTTAATAATCATAATACATGTGAGTTAGGGTTCTAATCTAGCACTCTTCCAATTTTATTAATGCTTGTCTACTCAATGTTAAAAAGTAACAATCAAAACATATGTATAAATAATAACAATGTATAGCAGTGGAGTTCATATGAATTAGATGTGCAACTGAGAGTATAGTGACAATTATGTTTCTGTAATTAAAATTTTCTGGCCATAGATGGACATACTTCAATAATAGTCATTGTGACATCTGGTTATATCCCACCAGATTGCCTCCAGTTAAATGTGACATCCGTCCAATATCTCACGGGACTGTCAACAATAAAATGTGACATCCCTTATTATTCATCCTAGGTCAGTAACTGAGGAGCTTCAATCCTCAGTATTGACTCCAATGTTAGACTGTCACTTAAACAGGAGTAATATTTCATAATTTTCTCCTAAGATCACAACAAGAACACACTTGATAATCTGGGACTGAACTGTATACATCTGTCCACCCCTAATGCAACTCCTTATTACACACTTCAGAGAAATGTGTCCTAGTTTAAGACCAGTGACACACTCACACTCAAAGTAAATTTAAATCTTACACATCCAAACACTTCTTGGAAAGCCTGATGCAGATTTCCAGCTGTTTTCACCATCATCATTATCAGCCCCATTGTTCCTATTTATTCAACATGGGGTTGGGGTATCATGTTAATTGTCACCACTTCTCTCAATTCAGTGCCACACTCCTGCCTTTTCAACACTCATGCCTGAATGTCTCAGATCTTCTTTCACACAATCCATCCACCTCTTTACTGGATATCCTCACTTCCTCTTACTTTCTTCCTGTCTGTCCCAAATCTTTCTCACCAGATTATCTTCTTCTTTTCTGCACATGTCCATACCACTGTAATCTGTTCTCTCTGATCTTTTCTGCAATTGGAGATACTTTGGCTTCTGCTCTTATATTCTCATTTCTTTGTCTGTCCCACAGTGTGCATCTTTCCACCCTTCTCAGTGACTTCATTTCCACCACCTCTAGATTCTTCAACTGTTCTGCATTTACTGCCCAGGTTTCTGTACCATCCAGTAGTACTGGATGCACCACTGTCTTGTACACCTTACATTTCAGCTTCTTTGGCATTCTTCTGTCATAGACTACACCTGATTCTCTATGCCATTTGGCTGCAGCCCCTCTGATTCTAGCTTTGACCTCTTCATTCAGACTACCCTTTTCCTCAACCACCCCTCCCAGATACTTGAAACTGTTTACCTGTTCCACTGTCTTCCATTCTGTCTCTAGTGTCAGCTTCTACTGATTTCCCCAATTGTCTGCCACTAGCACTGTCTTATCTGTGTTTACTTTCATCCCATGTGCCTTGAGTTTTGCATTCCATTCTCCTATATTTTGCTGAAGTTCTTGCTCAGAGTCTGCCTGTAATGTTACATCGTCTGCATACAACAACCTTGTTGATCTGTCCCCTCCGATCTGTGTGCTAATGTAGTCCATCACCAGTATGAACAGCAGTGGGCTCAAAGTTGAACTCAGGTGTAACACTCTCCCACTGAGAACCCTTCTGTGAGGTTGAACACTACTGATACTTCAGTCAGTGGGTCCTTGTACATAGCCTGCACCAATTCTACCAATGTTTCTGGGACTTCAAACAACCGCAGTATTGCCCATATCAGCTTTCTTGGGACCTTGTGTGAAGATTGGGGGTAAGATGGGTGAAGGCTGCCAGCCTAGGCAAATAGAATTTGATACATAATTCTATCATTTGTAAATATAAATGTAAAATACAGCCTTGTTTCTTAAATGAAAGAAAACACTGTAAAATGTGAACTTCAAGATTGTAGCAACATTGCCATCTGCTGTAAGGAAAACTAAGCCAAGCATTTCACATCTGTTCTTTTGAAGTTAAAATGATGTCCTGTATACCCTTTTGATCTAGATAGTGGCACCGAAGAGGCTAGCTGAACACATTCTTTCTATTGTTTTAACTTAAGGAGTAATTGGTAGAGTGTACATATGAAATGTCTTTTATTGTTGTAGTTTCCTGAGCAGGTGTTAGATTGTTAAATAATTTAGCCTATTGGCCTGGAAACTCCAGACTACGTGTCAAAATGATGTAATATGTATACTGGAAAAACCTAAGTGTCAAAATGATGTAATCTGGGAGGTCCCAGCAGAGATGTTGTTAGTGAGTTTAAATACTATTGCTGAGAGAGAGACTGTAAGCATTTTGATCTATCTAACTCAGTACGGCCTTGTTCTATGAAAGTAAGTTACTTTAGAAGTATGTTTTCTTGCAGAAATAGCTAGGACTATAAAGATTAGACTTAAGTGTTTTTCTGTCAGAACTGTACTTCGTTATTATTTTAAGTTTCTGTGTGATCTCTGAACTCTTGGATATCACTGTGGTGTAGTAGTATTGTCTTGTGTTCTTTATTATTTATTACTAAATATTTTTAAACCTTTCACTTGTGGCTGGTTTGTGTAGAGGTAAGTTAAGCTCCAGAGTACATTGCATATTTATAGAGTTTATTGTACAAAGCCACTCTAATAAGCTTTAGACTGATTAGTCACACTTACCAATTGAATAATAATATGGCACAGTATAATTGGACACCCTTTTAAGGGCATTTGGGTATCTGATAAGTATTAGCTGGTGGTGGCAGTAATTACTACCGTAGAGTCTGGGTAAAGGGGCACAGCTGGAGAATCTGTGTCAGCCTTTCCCAGGAGTGTCTGTGAAGTTGTATACATACTTATCTCAAAATGTGTGTGGTGTGTCAGCTACCTGGGCAGGGACACAAAGCACTGGTGGGACAGAGAGTGTACTGGAGGTTAGCTTGCCAGCTAGGCTGAGATCTGGACCCTATAGATGTGCCAGTGGGGAGTCTTACTGGGGACCTGGGGAGCAAGGGAGCAACCAGCCCCAGACTGACTGTGATCTCTGTGTGCACTTAAGGAAAATTGCACTTTACTGTGTGTATTTGTTATCCTTTCCTCTTATATGAGACGCCCTCCCTGGTGTTGGTGGTAAGGATTGAGGCTCCTTGATTGCTGGGCCAGGGCATGGGGACAATCAAAATTCCAGCTGGAGCTAAAGAGATGGGAAAACTTGTATATAACAAATGCCCTCACTCTGTCTGTTTTGATTGATACTGCTGAGAAAAATGTCTTATAGAATGTTTTATAACACCTGAACAGATTTGCCAATAGCAGGGGAAACCACTAGCCCAGGCCATAGGCTGTCTTGTCTTGGGACACAACTACCACCACCAACCAGATGCTATATATATTGTGTACTGAACTGTAAGAGGGGGCAGGAGAGACATATTCTTCTGATATAACCCATTGTAAAGTCTGCAATGTTACAGAGGAGGACTACCACTGCCTGGGCATCTCACTCCAATCAGGGCTTTAGGGATCCCACTCCAAATACCTTTGGTTAGGATTCAGATATCCTGATAGGAAAATTTTTTGATAGTGCAGTACCTTGTGCTTATGCAGTTACATGTAAGTCTGGTAGCCTTGGGGAGACCCAGACAGACTGCATGCTTGTGGCCAAGACTGGTGAGGTGGTTACATCAGAGAGGGAGCTACTCTGTAGCAGTGCAACTGAAGGTGAGCCACAGCTGCTTGTGGGTACTGATGGTCCCTTGGACAGAGTGACTGCAAAGGTAGAGGTGAGTAGCAGTACCCAGGCTGACAGTGAGGCACCACTGTCAGAGGATGTCAGACTTCCTGTGGAAGGGGAGCTGGGAAGGATTACAAGGAGAGAGTTGAGACAGGCTCAGCTCTCAGACCCTCCATTTCAGGGCCTTGAGGCAGGTAGTTAGGGAGGCAAATGATTCTCAAGGGAAGGGGGGATCTGTATACTGGACCAAAGGGGTTACTAGACAGAGAGTGGACCCCTGAGGGAGGGCTAGAAGATAAGAGAGTACAGCAGTTGGTAGTGCCTAGAGCCCACAGTCTAGTGCTTCTAGCCATAGCCCATGATATTCCCTTTGCAGGTCATATGATCATAAAAAGTACAAAGAGGCATATTATGCAAAACTTCTATTGGCCTGGAATTTCCAGAGATGTAACAGGGTACAGCAGGACCTGTGAGCAGTGCCAAAAGGTAGGCAAGGCAGGAGACAATGTGATAGCTCCTTTGATGCCTTTGCCTGTGATTGAGGAGCCATTTCAGAGGGTAGCTATGGATATTGTGGGTCCTCTGAGTATCCCAAGTTCCACAAAGAAAAAATATATCCTAGTGGTAGTGGATTATGCTACACGATACCCTGAGGCAGTGACTTTCTCCTCCATTGAGGCAGAGAAGGTGGCAAATGCTTTGTTAGAGATTTTCAGCAGGATAGGTTTCCCAAATGAAATGCTGTTTGACAGATGTGCCGATTTCATGTCAGACCTGCTGGCTTGTCTGTGGACGTCCTGTGGGGTGAAGCACATGATGACCACCCCCTACCATCCCCAGACAAATGGTCATGTTGAGAGGTTAAACTCTATAATCAAGTCAATGCTACGGGTATTTGCAGATCAGTTTAAGAGGGAGTGGGACAAATATTTGTCCCATCTGTTGTCTGCTTACAAAGAGGTTCCCTAGGAATCCACAGGTTTTTCACCCTTTGAGTTGCTGTACAGACATAGGGTGAGGGGACCTCTAGATTTAATTTGAGATGAGTGGGAAGGTGAGTGTGAGTGTGAGTCCCACAAGGAGTCTGTTGTGGCATATGTCCAAAACCTCAGGACAAGGCTCAGGGAACTCATGGGCTTGTCCCAGGAGAACCTTGCAGAAGCCCAACAACAGAAAAAGGTGTGGTATGATAGGAATGCTCTAGCTTGGGAATATGCTGTGGGGAAGCAGGTAATGGTTCTCATTCCTGTCAGACACAACAAGCTGCAAGCAGCTTGGGAGGGTCCCTACAAGGTGGTAAGAAAGGTAAGTGATGTTAACTACATGGTGGAACTGCTAGGCAGATGGCAGGGGCACAAATTGTACCATGTTAACATGATGAAACCTTACCATGATAGGGAGGCCCTAGTGCTGAGCATTTGCAGTGGATTGCAGGAGGAGTCTGATGGAGATCTGGGCACTGATCTCCTCAGTGAGGCTCAGGCTGACACCTCAGTGGAAGGGGTAGCAATGGCTCAGCAGCTATCTCCTACACAGGTTCGAGAAATCTGGGCAGTGTTGCAGGAATTTGGGGACATGGTCACTGGGAAACCAGGGTACACCCACCTGGTGCAGCTCCAGGTGGATACAGGACCCCAAAGGCCTATTAGGCAGGCCTCTTATAGGGTGCCTGAGAGAGTCAAATGGATTTTGAGGGATGAGGTACAGGAGATGTTGGAACTAGGGGTGATTCAGGAGTAAAACAGCCCCTGGGCCTCTCCAGTGGTGCTGGTGCCAAAGAAGGATGGAAGCACCAAGTTGTGTGTGGACTACAGGAAATTAAATAGTCACACAGAGTCAGATGCTTATCCCATGCCTAGGACAGATGAGGCCCTAGAGCAGCTGGGTGGGGCTAAGTGTCTTACAACCATTGATCTTACCAAGGGTTACTGGCTGGTGCCCTTGACTCCCAGTGCTAGAGAGAAGTCAGCCTTTCTGACTCCTTTTGGCTTGTATGAGTTCACAAAGATGCGCTTTGGGATGAAGAATGTCCCAGCGACTTTTGAGAGGCTGGTGGATAATATTCTAGCAGGAGCAGGAGGGTTTGCCCCTGCTTACCTAGATGATATTGTCATCTACAGCAATTCCTGGCTGGACCACCTTCAGCATATCAGGGAGGTGCTGAGCAGACTACAGAGGGCAGGGTTGACCATTAAGCCGAGCAAATGTCAGGGGGGTATGGCAGAGGTCTCCTACCTAGGACATAGAGTGGGGAGTGGTAAGATAAGGCCAGCACCTGCCAAAGTGAAAGCCATTCAGGCATGGCCTACACCTATTACTAAAAAGCAGGTGAGGGCATTCTTATGGACAGCAGGGTACTACAGAAAGTTTGTCCTCAGTTATAGTACCATAGCTGCTCCCCTCACACACCTGTCAAGGAAGAACAGGCCAGATAAGGTAGTGTGGACCCCAGCATGTGAGTAGACATTCCAGAAGCTTAAAGAAGCTCTGGAAGGACCCCCCTGTGTTAGCCATTCCAGATTACAGCAAAGAATTTGTTGTGCAAGTGGATGCTTCAAACCATGGCTTGGGGCTGTACTTAGACAGATTTCGTCAGAGGGGGAAGAGCACCCAATAGTTTATCTCAGTCATAGGCTCCAACCCAGGGAGGAATGCTATGCATTTGTAGAAAAGGAATGTCTAGCCATAGTGTGGGCACTGCAAAAACTTTAGCCTTATCTATATGGAAGCAAATTCACTGTTATGACAGAACACAATCCTCTAACATGGTTAAACAGGGCCAGTCAGCATAATTCCAAATTGCTAAGATGGAGCCTGGAGTTGCAAGCATATGATATGTCAGTGCAACACTGCAGTGGGATTAGCAATGCCAGTGCAGATGGGCTTTCAAGACAGGCAATGGGGCGAGGTACACCTAGACAGACCTAACCCTCTCAAGTGGCGTTTATCAAGGTTTACTTGAAAAACTAGCTTGAGTTCTCTGGGAGGGAAAGATGTGAATATTGGGGGTAAGATGGGTGAAGGCTGCCAGCCTAGGCAAATAGAATTTGATACATAATTCTATAATTTGTAAATATAAATGTAAAATACAGCCTTGTTTCTTAAATGAAAGAAAACACTGTAAAATGTGAACTTCTAGATTGTAGCAACATTGCCATCTGCTGTAAGGAAAACTAAGCTAAGCATTTCACATCTGTGCTTTTGAAGTTAAAATTATGTCTTGTATACCCTTTTGATCTAGATAGTGGTGCCGAAGAGGCTAGCTGAACACATTCTTTCTATTGTTTTAACTTAAGGAGTAATTGCTAGAGTATACATGTGAAATGTCTTTTATTTTTGTAGTTTCCTGAGCAGGTGTTAGATTATTACATAATGTAGCCTGTTGGCCTGGGAACTCCAGACTAAGTGTCAAAATGATGTAATGTGTATACTGGGAAAACCTAAGTGTGAAAATGATGTAATCTGGGAGGGTCCAGCAGAGATGTTGTTAGTGAATTTAAAAACTACTGCTGAGAGAGACTGTAAGCATTTTAATCTGACTATCTAACTCAGCATAGCCTTGCTCTATAAAAGTAAGTTACTTTAGAAGTATGTTTTCTTGTAGAAATAGCTAGGACTATAAAGATTAGACTTAAATGTTTTTCTGTTACGTCAGAACTGAACTACGGAATTATTTTAAGTTTCTGTGTGATCTCTAAACTCCTGGATAGCACTGTGGTGTAGTAGTATTGTCTTGTGTTCTTTATTATTTATTATTAAATATTTTTAGACCTTTTACCTGTGGTTGGTTTGTGTAGAGTTAAGTTAAGCTCCAGAGAACATTGCATATTTATAGAGTTTATTGTACAAAGCCACTATAATAAGCCTTTGACTGATTAGTCACAGTTACCAATTTATTTATTTTATTTTATTTTACATTTGTTTACCAGGATAGTCCGAGTGGTTACTTGTCCACTTTCAGTGGAGGCCCGGGGAGAAAAGCTGCACATCACAAACACAAAAAAGGTTACAAGAAAAGTAGAAAACAATAGAATATATATAAAAAAGAGTAGGGACTCACAGTTCTCATGGACAGACATACAAAGGTTACACAAGAAGTTAGAAAACAATTAGAATATATAAAAACAAAGTGGTAATATATCTTATGTACATTGGTTTAGTAATGTTCAATAGTAGGGACTCACAGTTCTCATGGACAAAGACAATTAAAAATAAGATTGTAACTCACAGTTAGTCCCTAGTAGGGACTCACAGTTCTCATGGACAGACACAATTACAAGTAAGATTGGATCCATAGCATGGTGATGTAGTTAGATGTTATGATAATTACTGATTATGCTATGATAATTACTGATTATGCTATTGTTTTATAACGTAATCTGGGTTGGTACATGGGCATAGTCAATTCAGTTTGAGATACTATTTGAGGGTTTTTGAAAAGACTTTTGGAGGATTGTAGGGTTATATAGTTTAGCAAGGTATTTAAGGTTTTGCCAACAACGTTGGTGAACAGGGATTCACCAGCTGCGTTATTAGCTTTGTGGATTTGGACCAGTAATTTGTCGGCTGATGGTAGGGATCTCAGTTTGCTATATGGCTTAATAATATTTATAAGAGAGGGGGTATCTTTAGGGTGGTAAAGAACTTTGTGCGCTATTAAGAATTGATTGAATTGAATTAAGCTGGGCAGTTCTAGCCATTCTAGTTGTTTCAGGTTCTGACAGTGATGGGTTGTATAGTTGGAGCCAGTGGTGAATCTGGCAATATGGTTGTAGCTATGGGTCAGCTTACTTAGTTTTGTTTTATTGAGGTTTGTGAGTACAGGTGAGGCATATAAAAGAGTAGAGAGTAGGTGTGATCAGGCAATTTCAGTCCTAGCCCGTGGGGTTAAGAGTGTCTTTTTTCTATACAGTGATCCAAGCTTCTTATTGATGGTCTGTACAGTTTTGTTGACCTGTAGGTGAAATTTGAGATTGTTGTCTGTGATATTCCCTAGAAGTTTGGTGTGTTGATCTGGGGAGATAGTGCTGCCACTGTTAGATGTGACAGAGAATGAAAGTGTGGCAGATCTACTAGCAGGAGTGAAGAGTAGAAGTTTAGTTTTATTGGGGTTCAATAGTAGTCGTTGGTTGGTGAGCCAGTTCTCAATAGTGTTAAATGTATTTTGGTTTAAGATTTGTAGTGTGGATGGGGAGGTGGTTGAATGAGAGTGGAATCATCTGCATATTGAATACAGGTAGCTTTAGGGATAGTAGTATGAAGATTATTGATAAAAATAAAGATGAGAGTAGTAGGCCTATTATGGAGCCTTGAGGGACACCAAGTGTGAGAGGTAGCTGACTGGAGAGTTTGCCCTGCCATAGTACCGCCTGTTGTCTACCAGTAGGTAGGACTGGAACCACTGGATAGTGTGTGTATTGAGGAAAATGGATTTTAGAAAAAGAATGAGAAGTTCATGGTTGACCATGTCAACATCTTTTGATAGGTCAAGGAAGAGGGTGGAGGTTAACTTATTGTTATTTCTGTTTTTGTTTATGGCATTAGTAAAGGAAAGGAGGGCTGAGGTGGTGCTGTGGTATGGCCTGAAACCATGCTGGGAGTTGGATAGTAAGTTATTCTGTGTAAGGTGTTGCATTAGTTGCTTGTGTACAATTAATAACCTTGGATAATAATATTGCACAGTAATAATTGCACACCCTTTTAAGAGCCTTGGGTAGCTGATAAGTATTAACTGGTGGTGGTAGTAATTACTACCGTATAGTGTGGGTAAAGGGGCACAGCTAGAGAATCTGTGTCAGCCTTTCCCAGGAGTGCCTGTGAAATCGTATAAATACTTATCTCAAAGTATGTGCGGTGTGTCAGCTACCTGGGCAGGGACACGAAGCACTGGTGGAACAGAGAGGGTACTGAAGGTTAGCTTGCCAGCTAGGCTGAGATATGGACCCTATAGCTGTGCCAGTGGGGAGTCTTATTGGGGACCTGGGGAGCAAGGGAGCAACCAGTCCCAGACTGACTGTGATCTCTGTGTGCACTTAAGGGAAATTGTACTTTACTGTGTGTATTTTTTATCCTTTCCTCTCATATGAGATGCCCTCCCTGGTGTTGGTGGTAAGAATTGAGGCTCCTTGATTGCTGGGCCAGGGCACGGCCATCACACCTTGTCATATGCTTATTATATTTAATAATAAGTAAAATGATTACAAGAATGTAAATCAATAGTCTTCAATATACACCAGAATTCAATCACCAGAAATATAAAATTAAACTGTAGGATAGAAATCCATCATTCTAGAAACAACTCTGTCTGAATAACTAAACTTTCCTAATCTAAATGGAGAATACTCTCCCTGATCTAATCTAAAACTTAACAGCAAGGCAAAAGCAGGCTTACAGTTTTTGGTGACCTCTCTTTCATGGGTATCCACTGGCTGCAACAGTTCACTAACAGCTGCTCTTCACAAACTGTGCAGCACTTGACAAACTGGATAGCTTAACAGTCTCAATTGTCCTATTTTAAAAATAACAGTCAGCTGTTAGAAAAAGTTCTTTTTCCTGTCAATCAGCTGTTCAAACAATTACCTAGCAACAAGGAAAATTATAATAGCATTATCTACTGCTTAGCTGATTCTCCACAGTACTTTAGAATCTCTGTCTCAAACATGTGCAATTAGAAATGTATCAAAACATTGTCAGATTCTTTAAACAGTTTGTATAAACAGGGAGATACTCAACAATTTAAAAATTGTTTACATTTTTTTACAATTAGACATGCTGGCATACAATACAGTTAATCTGAGAATATACACAAATCTCCTGACAGACATGCTAACACAGATGACCGTGTTTTCATTTTCGTTCACAGTCATACACACATAAATTTATAAACCAGGACCTTGTGGTGACGCACAGACATGGTTAACCCATCACTCTGTCATGTGTATATATAATTAATGGCTATGTCTGGGAAGCACTTCTTCACTGACAAGGATGAAAAAGCATATATGTGGAAGAATATGTTTTGTCTATTTTACATAGGCCTGAATCCCACTTTGTACAGATTACTTTTATCAGTATGTAAAACCACACAAAAAATCTGTCAGGTCATAACATTTATGCACCCAATACACGTCTGCAAAGTTTAAGCAACTAACAGGTACAGCAGTAACCAACTCATAAATTAATGCCAACTGTCGCATTACCCTTCCTATTTCATATAGTACCTTCCTCTCTGTTTGGCTATGTTGCTCTCCACTTCACAACATACAAATGCAGTTGGCATGGTTGTTAGCATACCTCTTACGTGTCCAGATTTTCATAGAATATCCAGATTTTTGCCTCATATTTTTACTCTGTTCTTCATATAATGTGCACTTTTCTGGCAAGTCCTTAAGGATTGAAATCATTTAATAATTCTAAATAATGACAGGTATTTGAGTTTCAAACTTCATATCCTTCAGAAACACATAATAATACAAAACCTGTTATTTTAGCATTTTTAAGTTTATAGGAACAATATTTAAAATCTGTTCCTATTTCTGGCCTTTGTCCCCCCATTATCTTTGGCTTTGTCCAGTTTTCTTGTACTGAGAATTTGAGAGATCTGTTGTTCAGGTTTGCTTACTAACTGTAATACACAATAACACGAATTGGTGGAAAAACACTCTAACTGTTGCTGATCGACCTGTAAGGACATGGCAGGAGCTAGAAGGCAAGGTGCCCAATTTAGGGCTCAAAGACGGGATGTGAAGGAATCCACAATATTCATTGGATTCCTTGTAAAGAACCACAACCATAGGCTTTTGCAGGGAGAATAAACTGACTCTCAATGCAAATAAGAGGATTAGAATAGTCTGACCAAGGTTGTCTCCAGTGTTACTGGCATTGCACACATTGGAGAGCAATGCAGCCACCACTATAACAGCCTGAAAATGCACAAGCAGGAGTAACTTAACAAGAGACTGGATGGGTTTAGGACTGCTGACATCCCACAGATGTGTAAGTATACAGATAAAGATAATTTAAATGACATAACAAGCTGGATGCAGTCAAGACAGGTATGCATAATGCTCTTCTCTTTTTCTGCCCTTTTTCTTTTACAGTGAACCAGAAGATTGCAGCAAACAGGGGTGCCCATGCTGAGGATTTGGAAAGACAAAGAGAAGCAAGGGGTATTTATGCAGCATGACATAATTTTATTTTATCTAAAGTATTGCTCTTGTATACATTATTAGCAAATTAAGCATGCATATATTAACTGCAAAGCCAAGCATACATTGCTCAGTCTGTAGCTCAAGCCAGCTTTAGGAGTCAATTGTAATAGTGTGTTCATATGTTGTGGGTTCAAATCCCATAGGTAACAAATATATTGTAAAATAATTTAAAAATATGAAATAATAATGTCAACAAAATTGGCGTATATGCCATGCTGTTAACTTAATCTGTATTATTTAATAAAGCATATATGCAATGTATGCATATTGTAAGGATTACATGGAACAATCATCAGTCATAGTTTGTAGTTGTTAAAAAGTATACTTAATGTAAAAGTAAAATGATTATTTATATCATAATAATTTGTTGTATGTCACATATTATGGTACTAATTATCTTCTTTTTTTTTGCCTTTTACACCACCCCTTATCTCTCTTTTTATTTTTATTTGTGTGATCAAAATGTTCTAATGTCATCAATTTCTGACAACTCACAAAATGATTACAGCACAGGGAGGTAGGCCAAGCATGCGGTTCAGCCTACCAACCTGCCAATGGCTGCCACAATAATGCCCAGAACATCTGGGACCCAACCTGGCAGTACTGCCTATGCTACCTCTGCACCACCTGGGCCATTCACATCAGGTAGTATTACACTGATTGCAGGTGTATGGTACCCTCCAGGAGTACTGGCGGAGGTGATGATTTTGATGTAAGGCATAGTGAGTGAAGTCATGGAAAGTACCATTGGTGCATGCCTAGCTGCATGGAAAAGATGCTCACTGGAATGCTGGGCAAAAGAAAATGTCAAGCATTCCAACAGCAAGTGGAGCAGGGGGATGATCATTACAATTCTTAGGGTGAGGACTAGAGCCTCACTGTCCCCATGTTTGATGGACATGGGCATGGTGTCCCTCAAACTGTTGTATCCCTCACCATCCCTGTCACTTTTCTTCATTGTCCTATTTGTCTGTATCTACTGCCTCATGTACCTTATTTACCTGACCATGACATATCTACTTCCCTTACCCAACATTCCTCTCTTACTGAAGTAAAAACACAAAAATGGGCACATGTCCCAAAAAAGTATATATGTATTGTCCCATACATAGCTCTCCAATGTGCATGTGTCTTCTTGACACACTTGATTTGGTCAAATTGACTATACAATATTACTGCATTGTTGTCACCCATCATTGTTGAGGTGGCAGTCCAAATTCATACAATATTCTATCCATGGCCATTTTGCACTGCTGAAGAAGTGGATAGCTATGTTCTTTTCTAATTCCTGCCTGCACATTCCTATATTGCTTCCATTTTGTTCTTCCCCCTGCTTGCCTCCCATTTTACCACTTTATACTCAACTCCATTTTCACACATTTAATCTGGTCAAAAAATAGAATCTTATACCACACACATAAATAATAAATCTCCAGTGAAGCCTTTCACTTTTTGTCCTCTGCGTTTGCACAGAGTTTGGCATTGTGCACCAGTGCCAAGCAATGGTGAATGGTTCTTCACATCCCATGGGATGGTGTGGTTACCTCCGAGAAATAAGGCTTAAATTCACTGCACTAAAGTAACACACATTTTAAGCAGAGTAAAGGCACTCATATTAAAAATTGCATATAATATTTACTTAGAGTTATAAATGTCTAAATATGTAAATCTGTATGTGTATTGTTGACATAAATCGAGCACTGCTTGTTTTTATACAGTACTTCACTGTAGTCATTCCCCCTGTCATTTCCAAAAACTATCACATGTAATTATTTATTACATCAAGAATACCTACACAAAAAATCAATAGAGCTGGATTTGAACCCTGTATCATCCATGCTCAGAATAAAAGCTCACAGCTGTTACACCTGCTACCACAGAGACAGCTAGGCAGCAGGTGATTTTCTTCCACTAATTATTGTCCAAAGTGCTGACCACCATGCCTCTCTGCTTAGTGTGTTTGTGTGGAGAAAAGTGAACCACTAGAGCTCCCATAAGTTTCTCAGTGAAGCAGAGATCTGCATTTGCTCATTACTTAACAATGCAGAAACAGAGAAAGCAGCATAAATACTTTTTTAATGTTAAAGAACGTATGACACAACATTTACTATATGAACTAGTTATGAACACCATAGTGTCTGTTACCTTTGTCTACCATAGCCAGTATGGATAAGTACTTCTTAACTTCAAGTAGGAGTCCTTAAATGTGTAGCTCACATGTGCAAACATTTTGCCATCACTCATGGAAACTAGCTGCTTGGCAGCGTACTATGGAAAGTGTTGATTAGCATGTATTACTTACGTTTATTGCCACCTCATTAAAATCCATGTAAAAACATAACCAAAGGGAAGGCACTTTTTACTGACTGAACACATATTTACACAGAGTCATATGTTACCTGCAGCCATGCACTTTGAAACCTGGTATGTCAGTACTAGTTCCCAAATGTCAACTACATTACAGAAATAAAAGGCAAACCTGCATTGTTACATGCCATGTACACTTTTATAATGACAATAGACATTCAGATTGTCTTATATATATGTATTAATGTGGACAGCACTTCTGTACAAATATGAACCCACATACATAGATAGTTCATCCATGCTGATCACAAAACATGTGTGTGTCTGTATGTGATAATAAGTGTGTAATGTATGGAACATACTTGGAAACAACTGCATATGTCTCAGTTCTGCTACAAGTACTCCTGACAGATTTTTGTACTTAGTTTGTCAAGCTGTCTCTTGAAATATACATGCATATTGGAAACACAACAGGAAATAGTACATCCACACTTGGCACATCACACTCATCACAGGATATGTTAACCACATCATATAATGATGATGACATTACCTGTAAAGATGACTATGACAAGGCAAAAACATAGTTCAGGGGTGTTGCAATCATTAACTGCTGTATTTTGCAGATGGGAACACAATACTTACATTTGTGTTAAACTAGCTCAGCAACCATACTATGTGTGTGCCTCTGTGTATGTGTAAGTGTGTAAGCATAGTCAGAAGGACATCAGTCTGTATCCTACTATCATCAATCCAGTCCCATGCAGAACTAATATCTTGACAGTCATACATGCTTACCCAGGCATTTCATACAGGCCTGAAAACATCTTCTTGCAAACATCCAATGGGGATGTCATCCAGCAGAAATTGTCAGCAGCACTGTAAAAGTCAGACTTGTGTCATGGCACCTGTGTTAAATACTGACTTCTCTAGGTGGTGTACCTAGTTAGGTAGGGGTTCTAGTCTCACTGCAGTTAAGTGATGTGTGTGTGTGAATGTGTGTCTATTCAGAGAAGTGTAAGCGTGTATCCTACTGTCAGCAATCCAGTCTCATGGAGTACAAATATTTTGACAGTCATATATGGCTACCCATATATTTCATACAGGCCCCCCAGTTTCATCTCTGAAACATGCAATGATGATGTCATCCACTAAAAATTGTCCAGCAGCATTGTAGAAGTCAGACTTGTCCAATGGTGCCCGTGCTAAGTTCTCTAGCTGGTGTACCTAGTTAGGTGAGGATTCTAATCTCATTGCAGTCAACTGGTGTGTGTGTGTGTGTGTGTGTGTGTGTGTGTGTGTGTGTGTGTGTGTGTGTGTGTGTGTGTGTGTGTGTGTGTGTGTGTGTTCAGTTGGTTCACATTCAAGAGGCCATTTTAGAACAGCATGTGAGACACTCCTACTACCATCTTTTTCTCACAAATATACACTGCTGATGTCATTGGCTATAAAATGTTGTCTGGCACTCTAAAAGCCAGTCTTGTGCTGTAACTTACATTATGTACTGCACTCTGGATATAATTAGACAGGTGTTCTCCTTTTACTGCAGTCTACTGGTTTGTGTGCATTCAACAATCAGTATGGTGAAAATTTTAGAATGGCATGTGAGTCCATAGTGGGGTCACTCCACCGAGCATCTTCTTGTAACATACATAAATTACATCATCTTGTTTAACATGTACTCTGATAGTATTCAAGTCAAACTTGTGCTGTGGCAGTAATATTAAGTACTGTGTTCTTAAGCTTCTTGACCTAGATATCTAGGAGTTCTAGTCTGACAGCAGGCAACTTGAATCTGTATAGTTTCACATATTATTTTTCAAACAACACTGAGATGAAACTCCACATTCATGTCAGACAGTCCTCCAAACATGTTCTTCTGAGCATATAATGATGCTATCATACAACATAAAGTGAAATGTGACAGTGTTAAAGTCAGACATATATGCTGGTGCTAGTGTTATGTTGTATGAAAGTTTTCTTCTATACCTACACAGGTGTAATGTTCAAATCAGACCCAGTCTACTGCAGTGTTAGTGGTCTATGGTACATTATGGTCATTGTATGATCTTGAGAATTGCTATTCATTTCATTACTACTTAGGAGAACATTTAATGTAGCCCCATGCATCCATCATCCTCTTTTTCATCTGGCCACAAGACATCCTTCCTGCAAAGGAGTGGTGGATGTCCTCCTGTCAAATATGCATACACACATCATGAAGCAGAGTCATTCCATGAGCCTCTGAAATCTATTTCTGGACCACTACATGTGTGATTGCTAATTCTGTCATGGTGTGGTGCACATGTCACATATGGACAGTGGCATTATGTTCTGCAATCAAAACAATACACACATACCCACATAGCCTTACTATCTTCCATCATATAGCTATATAGAGTTTTTTTAAATGGTAAAATAATGGCTAGGAATTTATGTGATGTTGAACATTAGCTTACTAATGTCCAATGATCCAATGAACATTTCACGTGTCTGTGTTGCTGTCATCAATATTTACTATGATGAGGTGTAGATGTAGGTTAGGCATACAAGAGGGTATTACAATCTGTGATGTGAGGTAAGTTATTGATGGCTGTTGCTGCCGTTTGATTAGATGTTCCTTCCATAACAGCTGTAGTAATATGCCTCCTGAGAACCGTTGACCTGGGATGATACTATGTATATTGTTGGCTTCATAAGGCATGTGTTTTTGTAGTAGAACAGATCAACATTCTACCCAGTTCTCATGAAGCTATCACAGTGACACTTACAGTATGGCACATGTATGCATGTGTATACCTACCATCAGTAAATGCTATGTGACATACATCAATATAAATTCATTCTGATTACATGGGCACATAAGTCGTGTTTCATCTGCATGTGATATATACAGAAATATCATAAGTTCTGATTCAAATGCAACCTTATGGAATTCAATGTATGTGCAATTGTGCTCATATTCAAAAGGATTATTCAGGTAGTCGCTGGCACAATTGTGTGAGTATCAACATTTGTGTCAGTAACTGTTGTGTATTAGTCACAACCAACTGATTTGTAATGTGTCCTTATATGGTATCAGCTCACTCAAATGCAGCTTTCCAGTGAAAAACATACAGGCATACGTTGTGCAATTGATGTAATTATGTGACACTGCTAGACTCGTATGACTGTGTGAACAGTACTATTGTGTGGCATGAGATGCATAACTAAAGGTATATTTGGAGGTGTTGTCAGAAATCATTTATTTATTTAAATAACTGTGAAATGTTAAGAGGAATACACAACTAAACACAGAGCTGTTTTTGGATGCCACCAGCCATACTCAACTGGAGAAAACAGATCTGCTTACTGACAGTTTGTCTCACACTTCACAACCCTGTCGCCAGTGGCTATCAGCCAAAGTATACATGCAAACAATATTCAGTTTATCTTCAGGAGACTAGCTCATCTGTGTGCTCTCTGTGGCTAATAACACAGAATCAATGATCCCTGACAACATTCCTGGTTGCCTATAGCATCTTTTAAAACCTGACCTAGCAGACAGAGTTGGATCCCTACTTAAACACGGCCTTCAGACAGCCTATGTTTTTGTAGAATGGAGCACAGCATCAGTCATTCATCTGAATGGGGGTGGAGGTGGGGAACATCACATGATGCATGGACTGCCTTATAGACCTATAATCCTTACTCTCATCATTTATGAGTCAGACCAATGAGTAATCATGGACCTTATCAAAAAGGACACAGGTAATCTCCCGATTGTGTACCAAACCCACATTTGAGTTGATAAGGCTACATCATGTCTGTTAAATCTGTTTGATGTCTTCAAGAAGGTCAACAGGGGCATGCATGAGGAAAGCATTATCATCTTGCATAACCTGTCCTGGTTAAGGCATTTGACAGAAATCCGCACTCAAGTATTACAGAGAAAATGTCTCAAGTGTGCATTAACACCTACATCACTAAGTGGATGGAGAAATGGATCACATACAGGACACATTATGTTGAAGTGTGTGAAGTCACCTCTATCTAGACTCCAGTGACCTGGTCCATACTGCAGGATCCTGTACTAGACCCTTTCCTGTTCATTATTTAAGTCTCAGGTACCAAGACAGAATGAAACATCCAGTGCCAAACTAGTTTTTTGGATAACCGTAAATTGTGGGCAATCAACGAATCCAAGATTTGTATTGGTATACTGCAGGTGGTATTAACACACACAAAGGATTGTTGTCAGAGCCATGGAGACACAGTAGATGAACACAAATTCTTGTTGGGATTATTTCTTTTATGAAAACAAATACACAAGCTAATTACAATAGAGACAGCACACCCCTATGAACAGATCAAGTGGTACATGACCTGTGTACTCAGGTAGATAGTATGCAGAACTTCCACAAGCATGTGCCCACAGGTGGTGACCGATCCATTGTATGTAGCACAACACCTGAGTATGTGCAACATCAAAGGGCATTATAGTCCCATTTTTCTTACCCTCATCACAGCAATAACGAGGTACAATTGATTATAAGCATGTACCTCTGAACACATCTTCCAGGTATGATTTATTCAAGTATATCACTTTTGCCACAGTGAGCTACCACACATCTTTTCAGCCATAAATATGTATTTTTTTGCTGCATAACTATTAGCAGTTGACAGTGTAGAACACCCTTCAATGTGTCATACAAGATGCATGTGTGATACATGCTCCTGTGATGCACCCAGTAAATACATACCTCATTGACAACATTGATGGAATAGGTTACAGTTGTGCAAGTGTGGATTGTGGCATATATGTGCCATGTAAACCTTTCAACTAGCCAGGATTGATTGTAATTTATACTACAGGCTTAACTCTTAACACCTCTGAAATGTGTTAGTTATTAAGGAAGGTGTGCTTGATTTCCCTTTAGATTACTGAGACATCATGACAGTTGTACAAGTGTGTTCATGCAGAACATGTATACTAGCTCACAATCACATATTTTATGTCAATGACCAGAAGAGTACACGAAAACAGATGGTAATCCAAAACAAAAAAAAAATCCAGGCACTGAAATTCTGAATCAAAACATTTAATGAAAGTATAAAACACGTATAATAAAAAACTACTTAATCCAAAAGATAAGCACATTCATTATAAACAGTGTTAAAACTTCCTCAAGCAACAACAATCAGTTTTAAAACACTAAATCTAAATCACATGGTTGACCTAAGCCAGTCATTACATTACAAAAGCATCACACCCTCACACAAACAGGAAGGAATATATCACTTAATTAAAACCACATTTTACTCCTAACTTCCATCAAGATATTGTTCCAAAAAAAAAAATAAATAA